>NC_136017.1:24786069-24996884 GCF_048128805.1 Centroberyx gerrardi | reverse complement strand
TCTTTAGGTTTTGTGATGCAAGTGTGACAGCTCCCTTATCACGTGCTACATAACAATGAAACTTCACTTTCAGTTGAAAAGATGAAAAAAATAAAAAAACACATTGTTCTTAAAAGACATGGTACATTTAAAATTGTTACTATGAGAGGAAGGACAGTAAAAATCTTAACCATTTCTCTTACACTGAAAAATGTGTGTTTAAAGTGCATTTCAGAGGATACACACATCAGAGGATAATTCCAGCCTTTTTCAACCTAGAACAAACTTTGCCATCATCTGGAATCTACCAATCGATTCTAACCAAAATCTTATCAAATGGGTCACTGAGTGAGTTGTGATGTGAGAGTGTGCCTGCCTTCGTGTGTGTTTGTGTTGACTTTAACAGTTGGCCAAGTTCTGAATTTTTTTCCAGTGGTGAGACATGACATATTTGGGTGCTTTAGAAGATCTGACTATCTGTTGCCTCGATACATTGTACTGCTGCTGGATAAACACCAGCGAACTCAAGTGCCAAAAAATAAAATTCACTCAATGGTAACACGGTAAAACGGATGTAAAATATTGTATCTGCAACTACCGTATTTCCTCTAATATTGGCCCGGGCCTTTATTTACCTCAACTGCAGAGGGTTCCAGGCCTTCATTGGAAGCAGGCTTATATTAGAGACAGGCCTTTATTTCTAATTCCCTCTGTTTGATAAGTATATTTGCTCATATTTTAGTATGAAGTTTGATTTTCTGATCTGCTTCTGTTGGGGTACGTTAGGTAGCCGTTTTTTTGTTACTGCAATGCATTATGATAATTACGGTAATCGACGACGGAATGTGAAATTTAGTCAGCTCAGCCAATCAGCAGTCATGTAACACCAGACTGTAGTCAGCCCAGCCAATCAGCAGCCATGTAACACTCAAATGTAGTCAGGTTAGTAAATCAGAAGTCATGTAATACCTGCCTGTAGTCAGCTCTGCCAATCAGCAGCCATGTAACACTCAAATGTAGTCAGCTCAGCCAATCAGCAGCCATGTAACACTCAAATGTAGTCAGCTCAGCCAATCAGCAGCCATGTAACACTAGACTGTAGTCAGCTCACCCAGTCAGCAGCCATGTGACACTAGACTGTAGCCAGCTCAGCCAATCAGCAGTCATGTAACACTAGACTGTAGTCAGCTCAGCCAATCAGCAGCCGTGTAACACTAGCCTGTAGTTAGCTCAGGCATCAGAAGTAATGTATCACTCAAAATTAGTCAGCTCAGCCAATCAGCAGCCATGTAACACTCAAATGTAGTCAGCTCAGCCAATCAGCAGTCATGTAACACCAGACTGTAGTCAGCCCAGCCAATCAGCAGCCATGTAACACTCAAATGTAGTCAGGGTAGTGAATCAGAAGTCATGTAATACATGCCTGTAGTCAGCTCAGCCAATCAGCAGTCATGTAAAACTACATTGAAGTCAGCTCTTCCAATCAGCAGCGATGTAACACTCAAATATAGTCAGCTCAGGCAATCAGAAGTCATGTAACACTTGCCTGTAGTCAGATAAGCCAATCAGCAAACATGTAACACTCAAATGTAGTCATCTCAGCCAATCAGCAGCCATGTAACACTAGCCTGTAGTCAGCTCAGCCAATCAGCAATCTTGTAACACTAGCCTATCATCAGCACAGCCAATCAGCAGTAATGTAACACTCGCCTGTCCTCAGCTCAGCCAATCACAAATCATATAACACTAGCCTGTAGTGAGTTCAACCTATCAGCAGCCATGTAACACTAGCCTGTAATCAACTCAGCCAATCATAAGTCATGTAACACTAGACTGTATTAAGGTCAGCCAATCAGCAGCCATGTAACACTAGCCTGTAATCAACTCAGCCAATCATAAGTCATGTAACACTAGACTGTATTAAGGTCAGCCAATCAGCAGCCATGTAACACTCAAATGTAGTCGGCTCAGCCAACCAGAAGTCATGTAACACTCAAATGTAGTCATCTCAGCCAATCAGAAGTCATGTAACACTCAATATTTGTCAACTCACCCAATCAGAAGTCAGGTAACACTAGCCTGTAGACAGCTCATCCAATCAGAAGTCCTGTAACACAAGCATGTAGTCAGCTCAGCCAATCAGCAGTCATGTAACACGAGACTGTAGTCAGCTCAGCCAATCAGCAGCCGTGTAACACTAGCCTGTAGTTAGCTCAGGCATCAGAAGTCATGTAACACTCAAATTTAGTCAGCTCAGCCAATCAGTAGCCATGTAAAACTACACTGTAGTCAGCTCAGCCAATCAGCAGCCATGTAACGCACAAATGTAGCCAACTCAGCCAATCAGCAGTCATGTAAAACTACACTATAGTAATCTCAGCCAATCAGCAGCCATGTAACAGTCAAATGTAGTCAGCTCAGCCAATCAGAAGACATGTAACACTAGACTGTAGTCAGCTCAGCCAGTCAGCAGCCATGTAACACTAGACTGTAGCCAGCTCAGCCAATCCGACGTCATGTAACACTAGCCTGTAGTCATTTCAGCCAATCAGCAGCCATGTAACAGTCAAATGTAGTCAGCTCAGCCAATCAGAATAAAAGTAACACTAGCCTGTACTCAGCTCAGCCAATCAGAAGAAAAGTAATGCTAGCCTGTCGTCAGCTCAGCAAATCAGAAGTCATGTAACACCTGCCTGTAGTCAGCTCAGCCAATAAGCAGTCATGTAACACTAGCCTGTAGTCAGCTCAGCCAATAAGCAGCCATGTAACACTCAAATGTAGTCAGCTCAGCCAATCAGCAGTCGTGTAACACTATACTGTATTCAGCTCAGCCAATCAGCAGCCATGTAACACTCAAATGTAGTCGGCTCAGCCAATCAGAAATCATGTAACACTAGCCTGTAGTCAGCTCAGCCAATCAGCAGCCGTGTAACACTAGCCTGTAGTCAGCTCAGCCAATCAGAAGTCATGTAACACTCAAATTTAGTCAGCTCAGCCAATCAGCAGTCATGTAACACCAAACTGTAGTCAGCTCTTCCAATCAGCAGCCATGTAACACTCAAATATAGTCCAGTGTTTCCGCTAGGATTTTTTTTAGCAGCGGGGGGAAAGGGTTTTGTTGTACCTGGGTGGTGCGCGCACGTAGTACGCCAGCGGTCGGAGTGAATATCACTTAAAAAATATGAAATAAAGTGACACTTGACTGCAAAACAAACTTTAGAACATATTTATTGACATATTTACATATTTACAACAACATATTTATTCATACATAATGCCTCTTTGACCCATTATCCTCCTTGGCCGCTTGGGGTCCCAGCACGTGAAAGGCTCCCATGATGTCCAGGTTCTGGAACCTTCTGTCCAGGCTGTCCTGGAGGCCATCCAGATAAGGCCCCATTACCTAAACATGGCACAAAAAAGAAAATGAGTAACTAGTTTGATTGATTGATTGATTGATTGATAGAAACCTTTATTTCCACAGGGATATAACCAGATGAGCTAATAGAGATGAGTTTGGATTGATATAGTGGAAGTTTTGCAATTAAAGCTTTATAAACAAATAGAATGCCATGCTGTTTCCTCTGGAGCTCAAGGCATGGCTACCCGTTAGTGGAAGTTTTGCAATTAAAGCTTTATAAACAAATAGAATGCCATGCTGTTTCCTCTGGAGCTCAAGGCATGGCTACCCGTTATTTTGTTTTGTTTTCCCAGACTGATTATAGTACTTACTTCATAGCCATCCAAAACAAATGTACCTGTGTCCTGAACCGGGACCAGAACACCTCCCTACCTCCCCACCTCCCTCTGCTCCACCTGGCCTCTGCCTCTCCTCTCCCTCTCCTCCTCATGGGTGATGTTAAAGGCACCTAATCCCGCAGGGTCATGCAGGTCATCATGGAGCCGGGCCAAGAATGAGCAAGGGGGCTGTGCATCACCTGCATCTCTGATGGTCCTCAGGCATGCCATTGTCACTGGGACCTAATAAAGGCAGTCACACAATGCTTAGCGTTTTTCTTGAATGCAATCAGTAATGACTGAATAGGCTACGATTGGTTCTATTACTTTAAAATTATGAGAGAAACATGTTAAAAGTGATAAATTCTTAGAATGTACCTGCTCTTTGATGGCCAGGAAGTTAACATTTTCTTTCTGAAAAATCTTGGACAGTCGAGCAAGATGCGGCAGTACATCAGCCTGCAGATAGACTGCTGCGACAAAGCGGTAGGTGCAGCAGAATCCATACAGGCCCTTGGCTACTGGGCACTTATTGACCTCAGTCTCCTCAGCCAAGGCAGCCAGGACTGCACTGAGGTTCCTTTGCAAAGTGATGACTGCCAGGTGCTGAGACAGCCAGCGCGTGTCCTTCACTTGCTGAAAAATATTTCAGTCATGAGATAAAAGATGAATAATAACACAGAAAGTGCATCTGTAGTACACAATAATGGCCAGAATTGCTGTTAAAAGCTACAAGTATGTTTTTCTGTGATCTCACCTTCACTTTTAAGTCCTCAAGGCCCAAGGACTCTGCTGCAGCTTTCAGAACAGCGCTGTTGTGAAAATAGAGATGGAGCTGCTGCAAGTGGTCCCTGAAGGTAGCCATATAGGGAACCTCAGATGAGGCATCCCTACATGCCAGGGCGAGGCGATGGGCAGCACACGCAACTGGCAGCAACCAGGGGAAGTCATCCTGCAGCTGCTTCGCTACACCATTCAACCTCCCTGTTACAAGAAAAGAAAAAAAAAAAATCAAATCAAGACATGCAGTAACCAATTCATGTTCAGGTCTTTGACTGAGCAACTAAAAACAAAAACATGCAGTAAAAAAAAACCCCAATTAATTCTACTTGCTTATGTTGCGAGTTCATACCAGTCATTACAGCAGCTCCATCCGTTCCTAATCCATAGAGCTTTTGGGTTGGAACTTTCTTTTTGTGCAGCACTTCCTTTATAGCTGCCACGACAGTAGCTGCCTTCCCATCAGCGACATTCACCAGGTCGAGGAACTGGCTGAAGAGCTGCCCTTCATTGTCCATATATCTGAAAAACATAAAAAAGACATCTTAAACATAGACGTATTACTCCAATTCAGTCATTAATCGTTGTCCTCTCAATTGAATAATACCGGACATGCAGATCCAGCTGCTTCTTCACAGAGACATCTGTGCTTTCATCCACCTCCAGCCCGATAGCCACAGAGGAGTGGATGTCTTGGAGGATTGGCTCCTCAACCACTGTGGCCAAAATCTCCAACATGTCATCAATTATTAAATGAGACCGGTAGTTGGTCTTTTTTCCGATCTATAAGTAAATGAGATTAAATATAGATTGAATATTATGAGATTTTGAGGTGAGCTGATTTGCAGTGATGAAATGCAAATATGAACAATAACACAGTAGCATGATAATTATTTACCTTCAGCTTTTTAAAATAGTCACACCCCAGCAACTCAGCTAGATCGAGAAGAGCTGGATAATTTGGATGGTGTGCTTGCTCTCTCTTCGTTAAGTAGTAGAGGCATTTGAACCCCCCCATGATTGCCTCATGCTCTAAAGTTATGACCGGGTCAAAGGCAACCAGAACTGAAGAACCTATGCAAAGCAGGTACAAATCTGTTATCTTTGATGGTTATTGCAACAAAAAGCAGGTTATACCTGAGACATCTTTATCAATTAAAATAACGTCCTATCTAATTGAAGGAACTTCACCTTGTGCCAGTAAGGCATGTGACTTCACACTCTGTTTGTGGTGCTCCGTCGTCATATGCTTATCTAAATAGTCAACTCGGTAGAGTTGGCAGCCTGTCTCGATGAATGGCCGCTTGGCCCCTCCTCTCTTTGGTGCCTGCTTATGTTGCCGACATAAGCGGCAGAATATTCCTGTAGGGACAGAGTAAAGTGGCATTATTGGTCATTGTTCATACAATATTATATTGAAATACACTGACTTGCATGATATGGTGTAATGCTGAATACTCACCATGATCAGTGTGGTAGAGCCATGGGTGGAACCTTGTTTTGTCTACCCATTTAGGGTCCCAGCCTGATAGCCTGTGCTTAGTCTTCGTTTTCTCTCCTCTCTCCTCTCCTCCTCCACTCTCCTCTTTCTGCCCTCTCTCCTGCTCCACACTGCTCTCCTGCTCCTCTCCTCCTCCACTCTCCTCTCTTTCTGCCCTCTCTCCTGCTCCACACTGCTCTCCTGCTCCTCTCTCCTCTCCTCCTCCACTCTCCTCTCTTTCTGCCCTCTCTCCTGCTCCACTCTGCTCTCCTGCTCCACTCGCCTCCACTAATCCTGCCTGTCTACTTGTCTAATAAGGTTACATTTGAGAATGAGTAACGTTAGATAATTCTCTCACATCACAAATATTTGATCACACAACCAGTGGAACATTAAAATATTGTAGTAGCCACCACTAACGTTACATATTTTAGAACCAGAAGGCATTTCTTTCCCTTCAAAACTTCGGGGCATAGCTAAGAACCTTGAGCCCCTCCCTAGCTAAAGTAAGTTACCTGACTATCTTCCTCATCGACGTCAGGCATCTTTCTCTTCTTGGAGAAATATTTTAACAAACTCATCTGAAAATGCCATCAGGAATATTTTAATACATAGCTTAAATAAACATCATTGGCAATTATTTTACCGACGTTTATTGAAGTAACGTTAAGTTACCGGTATTATGATTCAATGAGTTCGCTAACGTTAACGTTAACGTTACCTATCTAGTTAACGTTAGCTGGAACATTATTTCACGATATATTATTAATATTAATAATAATTAGTTGGCCATAAACATCAATAGAGAATACACTGTGAATGTAAAATCTATCTAACTTAACGTTAGCTAGTTAAATCTACCTTTCCCTCCTATTTCTTTTTCTATTCTCTCTCTCTCTCACTCTTGCCTCAGCCGGGTGTCGCCACTTCCTGTATCAGTCGTGTCAAATTAAAAGCCCTCTGCAGAGTCGTGTAATTGCATTTTGCAGCGGCGGCTATAGTCAGCTCAGCCAATCAGAAGTCATGTAACACTAGCCTGTCATCAGCACAGCCAATCAGCAGTAATGTAACACTCGCCTGTCCTCAGCTCAGCCAATCAGAAGTCATATAACACTAGCCTGTAGTGAGTTAAAACAATCAGCAGACATGTAACACTAGCCTGTAGTCAGCTCAGCCAATCATAAGTCATGTAACACTAAACTGTATTAAGGTCAGCCAATCAGCAGCCATGTAACACTAGCCTGTAGTCAGCTCAGCCAAACAGCAATCTTGTGACACTAGCCTGTCATCAGCACAGCCAATCAGCAGTAATGTAACACTCGCCTGTCCTCAGCTCAGCCAATCAGAAGTCATATAACACTAGCCTGTAGTGAGTTAAAACAATCAGCAGCCATGTAACACTAGCCTGTAGTCAGCTCAGCCAATCATAAGTCATGTAACACTAGACTGTATTAAGGTCAGCAAACCAGAGGTCATGTAACACTCAAATGTAGTCATGTCAGCCAATCAGAAGTCATGTAACACTCAATATTAGTCATCTCAGCCAATCAGCAGCCATGTAATACTTCCCTGTAGTCAGCACAGCCAATCAGAAGTCATGTAACATCTGCCTGTAGTCAGCTCAGCCAATCAGCAGTCGTGTAACACTATACTGTATTCAGCTCAGCCAATCAGCAGCCGTGGAACACCAGACTGTAGTCAGCCCAGCCAATCAGCAGTCATGTAAAACTACATTGAAGTCAGCTCTTCCAATCAGCAGCCATGTAACACTCAAATATAGTCAGCTCAGCCAATCAGAAGTCATGTAACACTAGCCTGTAGTCAGCTCAGCCAATCAGCAGCCATGTAATGCTCAAATGTAGTCAACTCAGCCAATCAGCAGTCATGTAACACTAGCCTGTAGTCAGCTGAGCCAATCAGAAGAAAAGTAATGTTAGCTTGTCCTCAGCTCAGCCAATCAGAAGTCATGTAACACTTGCCTGTAGTAAGCTCAGCCAATCAGAGGTCATGTAAAACTACACTGTAGTCAGCTCAGCCAATCAGCAGGCATGCAACACTCAAATGTAGTCAGCTCAGCCAATCAGAAGTCATGTACCACTAGCCTGTAGTCAGCTCAGCCAATCACAAGTCATGTAACACCTGCCTGTAGTAAACTCAGCCAATCCGAAGTCATGTAACACTCAAATGTTGTCAGCTCAGCCAATCAGAAGTCATGTACCACTAGCCTGTAGTCAGCTCAGCCAATCCGAAGAAAAGTAATGCTAGACTGTAGTCAGCTCAGCCAATCAGAAGAAAAGTAATGCTAGCCTGTCGTCAACTCAGCCAATCAGAAGTCATGTAACACCTGCCTGTAGTCAGCTCAGCCAATAAGCAGTCATGTAAAACTACACTGTAGTCAGCTAAGCCAATCAGCAGCCATGTAATACTCAAATGTAGTCAGCTCAGCCAATCAGCAGTAATGAAACACGAGACTGTAGTCAGCTCAGCCAATCAGCAGCCATGTAACACTCAAATGCAGTCAGCTCAGCCTATCAGAAGTCATGTTACACCTGCCTGTAGTCAGCTCAGCCAATCAACAGTCATGAAAAACTACACTGTAGTCAGCTCAGCCAATCAGCAGCCATATAACTCTCAAATGTAGTCAGCTCAGCCAATGAGCAGCCATGTAACACTAACCTGCAGTCAGCTCAACCAGTCAGAAGTCAGGTAACACTAGCCTGTAGTCAGCTCAGCCAATCAGCAGCTATGTAATACTAGCCTGTAGTCAGGTCAGACAATCAGCAGTCATATAAAACAAGCCTGTAGTGAGTTCAACCAATCAGCAGCCATGTAACACTTGCCTGTAGTCAGCTCAGCCAATCAGCAGCCATATAACACTCAAATGTAGTCAGCTCAGCCAATGAGCAGCCATGTAACACTAACCTGCAGTCAGCTCAACCAGTCAGAAGTCAGGTAACACTAGCCTGTAGTCAGCTCAGCCAATCAGCAACTATGTAATACTAGCCTGTAGTCAGGTCAGCCAATCAGCAGTCATGTAACACTCAAATTTAGTCAGCTCAGCCAATCAGCAGTCATATAAAACAAGCCTGTAGTGAGTTCAACCAATCAGCAGCCATGTAACACTTGCCTGTAGTCAGCTCAGCCAATCAGAAGTCATGTAACACCTGCCTGTAGTCAGCACAGCCAATCAGCAGTCATATAACACTCAAATGTAGTCAGCTCAGCCAATCAGCAGCCATGTAACACTAGCCTGTAGTCAGCTCAGCCAATCAGAAGTCATGTAACACTCAAATTTAGTCAGCTCAGCCAATCAGCAGTCATGTAACACCAGACTGTAGTCAGCTCAGCCAATAAGCAGTCATGTAAAACTACACTGTAGTCAGCCCAGCCAATCAGAAGTCATGTAACACTCAAATTTAGTCAGCTCAGCCAATCAGCAGTCATGTAATACCTGCCTGTAGTCAGCTCAGCCAATCAGCAGTCATGTAAAACTACACTGAAGTCAGCTCTTCCAATCAGCAGCCATGTAACACTCAAATATAGTCAGCTCAGCCAATCAGCAATCTTGTAACACTAGCCTGTCATCAGCACAGCCAATCAGCAGTAATGTAACACTCGCCTGTCCTCAGCTCAGCCAATCAGAAGTCATATAACACTAGCCTGTCATCAGCACAGCCAATCAGCAGCCATGTAACACTAGCCTGTAGTCAGCTCAGCCAATCATAAGTCATGTAACACTAGACTGTATTAAGGTCAGCCAATCAGCAGCCATGTAACACTCAAATTTAGTCAGCTCAGCCAATCAGCAGTCATGTAACACCAGACTGTAGTCAGCTCAGCCAATAAGCAGTCATGTAAAACTACACTGTAGTCAGCCCAGCCAATCAGCAGCCATGTAACACTCAAATGTAGTCAGGTTAGTAAATTAGAAGTCATGTAATACCTGCCTGTAGTCAGCTCAGCCAATCAGCAGTCATGTAAAACTACACTGAAGTCAGCTCTTCCAATCAGAAGTCATGTAACACTCAAATATAGTCAGCTCAGCCAATCAGCAATCTTGTAACACTAGCCTGTCATCAGCACAGCCAATCAGCAGCAATCTAACACTCGCCTGTCCTCAGCTCAGCCAATCAGAAGTCATATAACACTAGCCTGTATTGAGTTCAACCAATCAGCAGCCATGTAACACTAGCCTGTAGTCAGCTCAGCCAATCATAAGTCATGTAACACTAGACTGTATTAAGGTCAGCCAATCAGCAGCCATGTAACACTCAAATGTAGTCAGCTCAGCCAACCAGAAGTCATGTAACACTCAAATATAGTCAGCTCAGCCAATCAGCAATCTTGTCACACTAGCCTGTCATTAGCACAGCCAATCAGCAGTAATGTAACACTCGCCTGTCCTCCGCTCAGCCAATCAGAAGTCAGGTAACACTAGCCTGTAGTCAGCTCATCCAAACAGAAGTCCTGTAACACAAGAATGTAATCAGCTCAGCCAATCAGCAGCCATGTAACACTCAAATTTCAAATTCCATATGAAATGCTCAAGATTAACAAAGGGTATACCCCCGAAACGCCCTCAGTGATATCTTTTGACCATGCCACTAATCTGGTCACACTGTCTGGCCTACCAACTTTCATTAATCAAATTTAAAAAACAGTGGTCCCTAGATACCACACCAATTAAGTGAGAAACAAAACTCAACTAAGCCGACCAACAAAAGCCAGCCCTTGATTGCTGTGACCTCTGGAGATGCCCAAAAGGTAGCTTGCCAGAAAGTGAGAGATGGAGATTATTCTTTCTTTAGTTTACGTTAGCTACCACCTATGCGTTTAATTCAAATTTGAATGTTAACATTAGCTAGCAATATTAACATAGAAATTAAACATTGAAGTTTGGCTAAAATTAGTTGACTGTTAAATTGACTTATACGTGGCATATTTAGTCAATTTAACAGTCAACTAATTTAGCTAAACCATTTTTGTTTCTCACCTTTTCAAATATTCAACGAGGTCTCCACAGCTTCGGGAGATGGCGGTTGAAGAGGAGATGACTGGGCGGAGTCTAGGTTTTGCATAAAGTTAATGTCAGTTAGTTACAGTTGTCAACACTGTTATTCTAACACATTTTTGGACATCATCAAGTTTTGCTTTAAGCAGCATGCTCCCTGCAGAGAGTATCAGCACATAATTTCTCATAGTTAAAAGTTCATATGCTCATTATTACAATAAACAAAAACAAAAATATATGTATAACAATCTCATGCATTTCAACAGAAGCAGCCCTGCAGCAAGGCCAACTTTTATGAGGTGAATCATGTTCAATTTATTTGAGTATAAGAAAAGGTGTTGTTTCAAGCCACCAAACAGCTGACAAATGATCAGCTATTTTGCAGAAATGGCCAGCAAGGTTTAATTCTACTTATGTTTAATCATGTCATCTTGCTGAAGGTGCCAACCGGCACATGAAATCACTTTACAAATCACGTTTCTCTACCTGGGTCCACTACCAGCAATGTAAGAGGCAAACTGGCTCCTATCTAGACTCAAAACACACGTTAAGATATTTAAAAAGATTAAGTTAATTAGCACTGGTGAGCCACTTAGCATGGTGTCTCCTAATCATCACTGAACACCCGGGAGGTTGTCAGACATCAGAAACAGAACAGAGTTTGTCAATAATTGTTTATGCAATGCATCTTGCTTGTTCTTTTATATGAATTTTATCTTTTTATCTGTCTCTTATCTGCCTTTTATTGGTGTAAAGCACTTTGAGCTGCATGTTGTGTATGAAAGGTACTATACAAATAAAGGTTATTATTAGTGTGCTTGCTTCAGCAAGCAAACTATTGTTATTCTCCTTACTTATTATTAGTGTGCTTGCTTCAGCAAGCAAATTATTGTTATCCATCTTACTTATTAGTGTGCTTGCTTCAGCAAGCAAACTATTTAGTGTGCTTGCTTCAGCAAGCAAACTATTGTTATCCGTCTTACTTATTATTATTTTTCAATATCTTCAACTTCTTTTTATTCTTCCGGACACTTTTTTAAACTTTAATGCGGCTTGAACCGTTTGAGCTATCGATGCGGTTCCAACTCTCAAACGTTCAGCATGTTCGGGAATAGCGTGCTATTACTTTTCTAAGCGTTCCGATGTTTAGTTTTTCCGCTATTTACGTTTAAACGGGAATTTTTTCCCAATAGAAATGAATGGTGGAATGTTCAGCTTGCTAGAGTGTGTGATGTCATCCCCACTCTAGCTACTCTTCAGACTTCAGATGCTGTGATTTTTAACTAAATATTCAAATTTCTTAAACTGTCATGACTCCCACAATTTTCACACTATATACACGTTACACTAGGGTAATACGGTAATACGGTATCCCGGGGTATTTGAAAATAGCAACGGTGTCCGTTTCATTACCGTCATAAAAAAATTTCTGGCAGAAGAAGAGGAGAGAGATGCCCAACCTGCACCCCCGAAAAAAAAGATAACTTTGGGCAGTCTCTTGCAAAAAAAAGCTGATGCGGCGGGCGCGGCAGGTCCCGTCGGACTCGGCACCATAGAGGAGCAAGCAGAATCAGAGATGAATGCCTATTGTCGCGAGCCTGTGATTCACGGAGACGAAGATCCCCTTCTCTGGTGGAAGTCAAATGGAACCAGCCGCTTTCTGCTGATGTCGAGGGTGGCCCGAAAGTACTTGTGCGCGTGTGCCACAAGCTCACCATCAGAGCGGGTGTTCAGCACCGCAGGCAAAGTTGTAAGTCCGTTACGTGCCCTGCTCAAGCTGGAAAAAGTAAATACCGTATTTCCTCTAATAGTGGCCTGTAGTGAATTAAAAGCCGGGTCTCCGATAATGGCCGGGGCTGTGGTCGACACGAACAAATAAAGGCCGGCCTCAAATACAGGCCGGGGGAAAAAACTAGGTCAAAACCTAGTACACGGCTGGACTGTGTCCGTCTCCTCTCTCCGCCGCTGCCTCTCCACCGCGCCCACGGCCCGCATTGATCCTCCCGATCCAAGCCCCGGACCCCCGCCGAAATCTCGGCCGGATCACCGGGAACACATCGGTGCCCAGGTTCAGTTAGCTTCAGTTAGCTTCAGCTTACATGCAAACAACGGTGGATACTGGTAAACTCCTGGTGCCTGTTTGTAACTGTAGTTTGCAGTAACGTACAAGTGCCACAAGACGGCTCGGCCGGCGGAAGTCTCTGGAGCATGCCGTCGTCGATTACCGTAATTATCGTAATGCATTGCAGTAACAAAAAAACGTCTACCTAACGTACCGTAACAGAAGCAGATCAGAAAACAAGGAGGCTTCGTACTAAAATAGGAGCAAATATACTTATCAAACAGAGGGAATTAGAAATAAAGATAGATGACATGTTGTTAATTTTGTACATGTTTTGTTGTTATTGTTTCAATATTCTGTTGTAAATATGCAACGTTTGCTATTCCGTTTCTGATGTTGTTCAGAGAATAAAACTGGAACATGTATCACATTTTTGTCGTGTGAAAATCACAGTTGAAGTGCACTGCAGCCACCTTGTGGCAGGAAACGGTATAGCAGCGACTACATAAATTCATCATTTGGAATTGGCGGCTCCCTCCAAGCCATACAATGTGATTTTTTATCAGATGGTAATACCGTATACCGCGGGAAAATTTGGGGAAGGTTTAACGGTGTCAAAAATTGGATACCGCCCAACCCTACGTTACACATCAAACTGTTCAGCTACTCCTTCTGCCACTCACAATGTAAATATCTAAGTCATAGTGTTTAGACTTTTTCAGCTATGATGGTTTGTTCAACACTAGTGCAAAACTGTGTTTTACGGCCCCTATCTAACTTTTAAACAGCTTTGTCATTTCCACATTCTTAAACTGTCACTATTCCCACAATTTTCATACTACATACATATATTTTAAAGCAAACTGTTCAGCTACTCCTTCTGTCACTCACAATGTAAATATCTAAGTAATAGCACTTGTAGTTTTTGAGCTGTGATGGTTTGTTCAACACTAGTGCTTTACAGTAATTTTGCCTACTTTAAACAGCTTTTTCTTCTTGCACATTCAGTATTTAAACTGATGTAGTTTCCACTATTTTCACATTACATACATATATTATATATCACACTGTTCAGCTACTTCTTCTGTCACTGACAATGTAAATATCTAAGTGGTAGCATTTGTAGTTTTTGAGCTATGATGGTTTGTTCAACACTAGTGCTGTTCAGTTTTTGGCTCCTATGAGCAGATTTTTTCTGCTTACACATATTTGAACTATCACAATGTCCACAACTTTAAGACTACATGCATATATTACACATTAAAATGTTCAGCCAGTCCTACTCTTTCTCACAATGTAAATATCTAAGTGCTGGGATTTGTAGTTTTTCAGTTAGGTACGTTTGGTCAGCATTAGTGCTCCAATTCAACTTTTTCACTTCATTTTACTACAATTCAACTTCTTCAACTTTCTTTCAACTGTAATCAACTTACTACTATTTCTAATGCTGCTGCTACTACTGCTACTGCAGCTACTACTACTACTACTACTACTTCTAATACTGCTACTACTGCTACTTCTACTACTACTGCTACTACTACTACCTCTAATACTACTACTACTACTGCTAAAACTACTACTGCTAATAGTACTACTACTGCTACTTCTACTACTACTACTACTTCTAATACTACTACTACTTCTAATACTGCTACTATTACTACTGCTACTACTTCTAATACTACTACTACTTCTAATACTGCTACTATTACTACTGCTACTACTTCTAATGCTGCTACTATTACTACTGCTACTACTTCTAATACTACTACTATTACTACTGCTACTACTTCTAATACTACTACTACTTCTAATACTGCTACTATTACTACTGCTACTACTTCTAATACTACTACTACTTCTAATACTGTTACTACTACTGCTACTACTGCTACTAGTATTACTACTACTGTTACTACTACTACTATTTCTAATGCTGCTACTACTACTGCCACTACTACTGCTACTGCAGCTACTACTACTGCTACTACTACTACGTCTAATACTGCTACCTCTAATACTACTACTACTACTGCTACTGCTATCACTACTACTGCTACTACTACTACTACTTCTACTACTTCTCTCCTAATGCAGCTCTCCTAATGCTGCTGTCTGCACTTCTCCACTTTCATACACACGTAGGGGGCCACACACACACACACACACACACACACACACGTATTGGATTTGATGAATAAATAAAAATAAATCTGTTTAAATCTATATTTTAAGGTTTAAACTTTATGGCTTTTATTTTGAAGGCTGAAAGCCTAAACCGGAAGTTGTATTCATTGATATTCTGGTGAGCTTAACGCATGTAGCGTCTGTGTGCATCGAGTGGCTTTGACAAGCTGGAAGTCTCCCATTTCCCAGTTCACCTGAACGCACCACGTGTAAAAGCTGCCTGTGACGGTTAGAAAAATATCATTTGTGTTTTGGTAAGAGAAGGTGAGGGCAACGTCGCTTTATCGGCCAACTTAACGGTCATTTTACCGCTATGTTGGTCCAATGTAGGCTGAGACATTGTTTCTGTTTTTAAAATGTCATTAGATTTAACATTACTTGCTAACTGAGACAAGCGACAGCTTTCAGACATTAATGTTAGGTTGGTAGCGTTGAAGACTGCTTTGAAAACGTCAACTGCCCAGTGTTAACGTTAGCCTGCTTAGCTAGCAAGAGACTGACATTACTCTTTATGTAACGTTAACGTTAATAATGTTAGTTAGCATTGTTGACAAGTTATTTCCAGTCGACAACCAAGGTTGACCACTTCACTAGCTAACCGGGCTAACGTTAATGTGGCTATCTTATCGGTCATAGCTAGAAATTGCATTAGTTTGAAAAAACAGATGTAAAAATAGCGGCCAATTAAAGCTACAACATAGTAACCTGGCCAAAATTTTTTTAGATAAACCGGGTGGTGTTTTTTCATTGTCACTGAGATGATACAGATAAAGATATTTGAGACTAGTTAAACGTAAGAGAAGACTAGCCTGTATTTGTGATCTGACAGCTCTGGGGTGTGTGTAAATGTCTCATTGCTCTTGTATTTGCCCTGTATTTACAGATTGCCCTTGCTGAGACTCCTGCTTTGTGGGTGAGGATGTGTTCATGTGTGTTTTAAAGTAGCTCCAATCAAGTGAACAGAAACATTCGCTACTTTTTACCTTCAACATGAAATACTTGTGGTTACAGTGCAGTACCCAAATATATGCTTCGAATAAATGGGGATTTCATCACCTATAGTCTCACTGCAATAGTTTGTATATTGTAATGTAGTATTTTGATATGTCATGTGTTTTGATGGTGGTTTTTACTATGACAATTGTACTTTTTTTCTGAATTACTTAGGTGTTTTTTGTGACTGCTTAGTGGTAAATTCATGAACTAATCAATAACCTCTTAGCATATGTCTATCACTTTACAAGGGATTTACATTGCCTTGTAAATCCCTTGCAATACCATTTAAAACAGGGCAAAAATCTATGCCTGCATACATGTTCGTATTTCATCCCCTCAATTTTCTTTGCAATGCAGTTGTGGTGGTTATATCTTCCAGCACACTGCTTTCTTATGTGTAAATATTTGAGTGATAGGATTTGTAGTTTTTGAGTTATGAATGTTCATGCTTTACAGTAATTTTGCCTCTTTTCAACAGCTTTGTCTTCTGACAGCTCTGGGGTGTGTCAATGTCTCATTGCTCTTGTATTTACCCTGTATTTACAGATTGCCGTTGCTGAGACTCCTGCTCTGTGTGTGAGTATGCAGTGTGTTCACGTGTGTTTTAAAGTAGTTCCAATCAAGTGAACAGGAACATTCTCTACATTTTACCTTCAACATTAAATACTGCTGGCTACAGTGCAGTACCCAAATATATCCTTAGAATAAATAGGGATTTCAGCACCTATACTCTCACTGCAATAGTTTGTATATTCTAATGTAGTATTTTAATATGTCATTATGTGTTTTGATGGTGGTTTTTACTATGACAATTATACTTTTTCTGAATTGCTTAGGTGTTTTTGTTTTTGTTTGTGACTGCTTAGTGGTAAAGTTAAGTGTTTTTTTTTCCTCCTCCTTTGTTCACAGATTTCATTTCTGGTGATCACATCCTCAAGGTGAGTTAATTTTAGGTTGCCACTCATGTTATGATTCACACATGTGATCTTTGTGCTGCAGGGCAGTTTTGGGTTTATTCTATTGATTTCAGTCTGCCCACTCTCTCACATCCTGCTTTGTGTAGCCTTCCCAAGGTTTCTCCCTTTTTTTTTTTCCTTACTCAGGTTTTGTGGGCATTTTTCCCCGTTCACACAGGGGTCAAAGGTCAAACCAGTGCCGCTGTTGATTTAATTTGTTTCATAATGTGGCTGCTAAGAAGCCCTTTGATATTGTAATGGTGAGGAGGAGGGAGAGTATATACTGTATGTCTAACTGTTAATGTTGGACCTTAACACACAACAAGCCACGCTGTATGGATAGTTGTGTCCCTGCTGTGATGTTGCTGTGGCAATTTGCTCTGATCAGCTGCTTTTGTCTAACCCATCTCTCTCTTTCTCACTCTCACAGAGATTGTCGATTTGTCCTGAGCTACCCTCATCAGCAAGTCCACACTTTTTACAGTACCAAAGCAAAGTACCAAAACAAATTCTTAGAAAATAGGGATTTCAGCACCTGTAGTATCACTGCAATAGTTTGTATATTCTAATGTAGTAATAGTATTTTAGAGTGTATAGTGGACAGTACTCAAACACAAGAATCCCAAATATATATATTTTGTCATAACAAAGTGTGCAAAAAGTCAAGGGAGTTGACCAAAATCTTTAAGCAACTGCCTTAAAACTTGGACTCTTGAGTGTGTGCAGTGCAAACATTTAAGTGGTATTGCTCATTGAACAAATTTCAATCAATACTCAGCAAATACAACAAGAAAAAACATGTGGCAATTCAGAATTTGTTTTCAGTGATTTTATTCTGTGTCTTTCTATTAGTCTACAGTCAAAATAAGGTCAGTGGAACATAACACAATATTTTATGAAATTATCCACAGTTTTCCTAATACAATTTTAGAGTAATCTGACAAGCATATAAAGAGCCCATTGTCCACAGTGGATGCTGTAGTTGGTTTGTAAGACTACGCTCACTCCTAATTGTAAACCTTGCCTAATTACTGTAAATAGGCTGTAGGGCTATAGAGATACATGACAGATGTGCATATTAACTTGTTCTGATTTGTTTCTGACAGGTCTGTACACCACAGTAGGCTATGTCTGTTTCATGTTCATTGCACAGTTGACATTGTAAACCTTTTCAAACATCAGTACAGCATTAACCCAAACTGGATGTAAGCTGACAGGCATCTAATCGTACAGTTTACCCTTGTTCAAGGAGAACAACATTGTTTTTAGCCGTGCATCTATGAACAAGTGTTACAGGTACTGGTTTGTTAATTTCAATTATTTTACTCAACAACCGTGTCTTATGAATTTTTTCTTCTTGTCTTACAGGTGTGCTGCTGCTGCTGCCGCTGGTTCCAGTTGCACCTCTATACACGTTCCATCTTTCTATCCCTCTAGTCTATACCGCTCTGTCTTTTTTTGGATTTTCTTCTCTTTCTGTCCCTTATACTGCTCTATCTAAATTTTGGATTATTCTATCTTTCTCTCCTCTAGTCTATCCCACTCTATCTAATTTTGGATGACATTCTACCATTGTGTGACACAATTTGAGATTCTGCTTTGAGAAACTGCTTTGAAAAACGATTTTGAGATTTGCACCTTTTGATACATTGCTTTGGTGTTCACTATATTGATTGCATTGTCTGATTGCACTCACACCCCATTACACCGAATTGTCTCTCTCTGAATTCGTTTGCTCTCTCTCTCTCTCTCTCTCTCTCTCTTTCACACTCTCTCTGTTGCTAACTGTGCTCCCACTGCATTTGGCAGGATTTGAAAAGCACTAATCTGTATCCAGACAGAATTTAAAGAATTGCTATTCATAGACTACAGAACTACTGAGTACTTTAATATTGAAACTGAATAGAAAGAATATTGAACTGAGTTAACTACATATATTTAATTGTTTAGACTGTTTAGAGTTCTTTAGACTTGTGTGTACTGAATTATATTTAAACTATTGAGAATTTTATACATAAGTTAATTCTGATTGTTGCAGATCCACGCTAATAACAGTCTGAGTAGAATCCATTTGTTTGATCTGAATAGCCATATCAAAGTGTTTATTAAAAGTTGCCAAGGAGAAGAAACTCGACACATCTGAAGCAGCCGTATCCTGTCAGCAGAACAACGTACCTGACTGGTGAATGGTAAACAGGTGGTAGAATACTGATGCTGAAAGCACTCATATTTGTTTAGACTTTTCCCTAATACTTCATGCTCAACTGAGTGAGCTGAATTGAATTTGTTTACACTGAATTAAAATCAACTGATCTGTTGCATTTGACATAAGAAATTAGACAAATTTTAATAGTTTATTGATACAGAACTCTTGATACACATTTATTTACATCTGTTGCTATCTACTGTGTGTATTTTAGACGGATACCAGTTATATACACAACACTTACATATTACATTGATTTGATTTAGATTTGTGTTTACTGAATTACATTCAAATTAAACAAGTAGAAATAGCCTGCTGCTTGTAATATTTCAAAAGTACATTCTATTACTGATTACCAGGCAATTGAGTTGAGTCGTCTCAGAACTCAAATTTGACTGACATTACACTGAAAAGGAGTTATTACATTATTTTCAGTTCTTTTGGAGACAGAACAATTAATAGATAAGCTGATACAGATCATTCTTCATATTTCTGTATTGAGATCGCACTTACTGACATTTCTATCTCTGAATTGCATTTACTGCAATACATACCGTTCTCTACCAGTGTATATTTAAAGACGTAACATCTAAATATTGAGTAAGGTCAGGTAATTCCTTAGACCTGTCTGTAGCTGTCTGAATTCTATTGCAAACATATTTTGTAAATATAGTGGAAATAAGTGTTTGCTGCTTCCAAATACAAGAGTAGGCTACATCCTATTACTGATTGTAGCTGATAAATATAGTCTCAATTTCAGTTGTCAATAGCCATATCTGCCAATTTACAGCTACATTGTATAAGGTATCAAAAGAGAATCAACAACCTAAGTGGACATTTGAACTTTTATATTGACCTGTGTAGAACATTGAAGTGAGTGAGAAATACTGTTTGAGTGAAAAAAACTATAAAAAAAAAACTGTCATATCACCCAGTTCTTACAGTAGTGTTCATTGTATAGTGGTATTAACACTTGCACCTTAAATTTGGAATATAAGTAAATTTACAGAAAATATTTACATTTATTCCTGTTAGATTTACGCTGATTGCATTTCTATAGCAGTGTTTGTCACTTTTGTACACATTTTCATCACTTATTGATCCTATAGGGAACAAAGGTACATTTTATCTGTGTCCAATAGTGTAATAAAGAGTAAATACTTTGCAACAAGCTTATTTTCTTTGGGGAAAAACTGCTGAACTCGGGATAACCATGCCAAGGCGAGGGAAAAGATCAGAAGCATCAAAACAGCGTTGGAGGAAGCTGAGCTTAGAAGTTGGTGTACCCAGTCAGCAGACACACACAGCAGAGTCTGGTCACACAGCCCCTGTACAGGTCACAGCCAGCCAGCCAGATGTGATGTATGTCAGAGCCTCCCACTGCCAGGCTGATGCTAGATATAATGAGTACTCCAGAAATGCTCAGTGCGCTTGTAATTCTCTCACATTTCTTGTCCATCACAATGAAAATGAGCAGCTCCAAAGCCCTGATCTTGATTGCATACTGGAGGAAGGCGATGCTGTGTACACTAGTGTCAGGGCAATGCTCGAGATAGAGAACAGATTTAAGGAGAGACGTTTGGCCTTTGATGAGCTCCCATGCTGGGCTATGTGCAATAACCATGAGTACGATGTCATCAAAGCAGATGTAATGCATGGTTTCTTCACTGCTACTGCCCCTTGTGCAGAAATGGAAGCGCTGTACCCAAACCTTGCAACAAGACTTCAGTGTCTCTCAACCGATGTCAATCAAGCATTGCTTACATTATCTGGGACCACCATTGCTGTATTCAGAGACACCTCTGGAAGATATGGCATCTTTGACCCACACTCCAGGTCAGCTGATGGACTGATACTGATGGAACACTCTGGAGGCAAAGCTTTAATGCTGTCTTTCAAAAGTTTGAGATTTGAGAGTAGGGCTGAAACGATTCCTCGAGAAACTCGAGTAACTCGATTACTAAAAATCATCGATGCAAATTCTTTGCATCGAAGCTTCGTTTAATCCATATAACTATATACACACTCAGTGTTTCGCACGGATGATTATTACTGTTGCACAACGCGCTGGAGAAAGAGAGAGAAAATAGCGAGGGGCGAAGAGAAGAGACAGGCCAGAGAAAACGACAGAAAGTGTCCAAAGTTTCGGATCCAGTGTTGCCAACTTGGCGACTTTGTCGCTAGACTTAGCGACTTTTCAGACCCCCCTGGCGACTTTATTTCTCAAAAGCGACTAGCGACAAATCTGCCGACTTTTTCTGACCATGGGAAGCAATGTTAATGTGTTGAATCCCAAAGCATTTGGCAATAAATTGGTTCGGCTGATGCCGGTTTTCTCTACTTGCTTGTCTAATCCAGAGGGGTCTGACGATCACAGCGCTTCCCACACACAGCGTAGCTCCTTCCCTCCGCTGAGAGCAGGGACTGTAGGATATGGTCCACTTGTAATTTCTACCGGCGTACGCCGAAACTGGCCCCGGTGGGCGGAGTCAGCACTTAATATTAAAACGGGATGAGATGAAGGCTAGTAAAGAAAATAAAATGCTGCAGTCAATTTGTGAAAGCCTGAGCTTCATTCATGTTATTATTATGATAGTCACACACATACACACACACACACACACACCTACTCCCCTCACAGTGATGCATAAAATACCCCAGAAAGCAAAATATCAGGTGGTGTAAGTAGCAATTGGAGCCTAAAATGCACCAGTCCAATACAGCAGGTATATTCAGTTTAGTTTGATTGCAGTGAGTAGGGTCAGCAGGTGTAGGGCAACCCTTCAACATAGTAAATAAATGTACATTAGCCAGTCTTACGAACTTGTATGATATTTAGGCCTAGTAATAAATATCAATAATAATTATTATTTCACCTCGTTTTCAGTAAATCACAGTGTCGTATGGACAGCTTCGTGCGGACAGCTTTTCTCTTTTGTATATTTACTATTGCTCTTTAATAAAGCAAAAGTATTTCTTATCCGATTACTCGATTAATCGATGGAATAATCGGTAGAATACTCGATTACTAAAATAATCGATAGCTGCAGCCCTAATTGAGAGATTACATATGATGTTTGACTGGGTGTCTCCTGATAAGCAATATAATTTCATGCCCGTCTCATTTCAGAGGGTAGATGTATCTGTAAATGATGTTCCACACCAAGCAGATCCTGCTGCACACATCCCTGATCCAGCTGCATGTGCTGAAACGGCAGAGGTCACACTTTCTGTTCAGCAAGTTGAAACACAGACCGGTAATGATGCAAAATTATCAAACCAACAACAAGGAAAGACTTCATATGGCAAGCAATTTGAGCTACATGCATCCAGTAATTTAAAAAAAATGACCAAAGGGCAACGGAAAAAGAAAATTCAAAGAGCTGTAGCAAAGAGAAAAAGTGAAAAAGCTTCAAGCTATGAAAACAGAAAGGCAAAAAAGAGGCTGCATGATAAGAACAAATATTCAAAGTCTCTACTGTTCAGGATGAATAAAAAACTGTCATTAAATTATTCAAATGACTTTGAATACCGTGCAAAGAAAATAAGTAATATCAGTACACGATACAATCAAGATGAAAAATTTCGGATGAAACGGAAATCCTATATCACTACACGATACAATCAAGATGAAGAATTTCTGACAAAACGGAAATCCTGTTTCACTACACGATACAATCAAGATGAAGAATTTCGGACAAAATGGAAATCCTATTTCACTACACGATACAATCAAGATGAAGAATTTCGGACAAAACGGAAATCCTGTTTCACTACACGATACAATCAAGATGAAAAATTTCGGATGAAAAGGAAATCATATATCACTACACGATACAATCAAGATGAAGTATTTCGCACAAAACAAATGTCTTATATAACAGAACGATATGCAAATGACCAAGTGTACAGAAAGAAACAAAAACAGTCTCTACTAAACAGATATATAAATGATCCAAAGTTCAGATCACACCATGTAAAACGCTGTGCACTTCACACAAAAAACAGGTATGCCAGTGAACCAGCTTTCAGGATGCTTCACAAATTGCGCTGTGCCCAACGCATAAAGAGAAAATATAGACAAGGCAACTTTTGGTGCCAGACTTCAGCAACTCGTTACAACCAATAATCGACCCAATGAAATGCAAAGCAGGCTGATACAGCTGGCTATATCATCTTTCAAGCAGGCTATACAACGTGCCCCGACGTGTGTGTGTACAGTGTGTCACAGAGTGCTGTTTCCTGATCAAGTGAAACAATGCAACCGTGCAGCATACATAAAGAACCCCGCTATCATTCCTGCTTGCCTGACTGGTACCTATGTTCATGTATGCAATGAAACATGTGCAGGCCTCGAACAATGCTGCATTCCTGAGAGGAGAACAGAATGGATCTGTCATAGCTGTCATGAGAATCTCAAGTCAGGACGTATGCCAACAATAGCAGTAGCCAACAAGTTAGCGCTGTCACCAATTCCATCAGAGCTGCGTGATTTAAACATACTGGAAAGACAACTCCTGGCAAAAATGTTGCCCTTTTCAAAGATTGTGACACTTGCAAAAGGGAAACAGAGAGCTATACACGGTGCTATGGTGTGCGTACCATCGGAGGTGGAAACAACAGTGACCAGCTTACCAAGATCTCACAGCACCTCCCAGCTCTTGAAAGTGAAATTGAAAAGACGCCTGAGTTATAAATCATACCAGCAATTTCAGACAGTGAACATGAAAAATGTCCTTGCTGGCCTATCAAAACTGAAAGAGACTCACTCTGAATACAAAGACATAACCATCAACAATAATGCTGTCTTTCATGTTGACAACATGACACATGACCAAATTGATGACGTTGAAGTGACAGGGGCACAAGTATCCATCGCACCCGGTGTTATCTCTGTGCAGGCATCTCACTGTCAGGCTCACAAGGACTATAAGGAGTTTTCAAGAAATCATCAATGCACATGTATGGCTCTCACATTTTTGGCCCACCATAATGAGGAAGCAGAGTTAAGCAGTGCTGATCTTGACAACATACTAAAGCGTGGTGATTCTCTCTATACTGATGTCAAACAAAAGCTCATTGCAGAGGAGAAGTTTAGAGACAACCACTTGACCATGGAAGAACTGCCACAGACTGTTCAAACTGAGAGAGATGAATACACAGTGATCAAGTCTCCAGTGATGATGGGATACCTGAGAGCCAAAGCTTTGCGTGCTGACTGGGAGAGTTGGTGGCTTGATCTTTCCACAAGACTTGAGTGTCTGTCATCAGAGGTCCACCATGCATTGCTTATTGTATCTCCTGAGTGCATTGCTGTGTTTCGTGACAGATCAGGAAGATTTGGTTTCTTTGATTCTCACTCTAGAACTGCTGATGGTTTGCGTGACCCTGGTAACGGAACTGCTGTGATGCTCACTTTTACACATCTGAGTGATATGATTGAAAGAATTCACATGTTGTTCCAAATTCATGCTGATGAAGCCCCATATGATTTCTTGCCAGTGTCATTTGAAAGTGTAAACATGCCCTCTGATGAAAATGGTGCATCACAAAATGCCATGGCTGTGTCATATAATGACTCTGAGTTAATGGATGTTGACAACTGTGATGGTAGTGATTTAACAATGGAACAAGAGCATGGTTGGCAAATCAAAAAGGAACACAACACCACTTGCCACCTGTAGGAGAAAATGATGCACAGCATGAACAAACTAGTACATCAGATTCCCAAAGTGATGTGATGGAGGTTGATAATGATAACGTACTTGAGCAGAACACAGATGCAACACTTAGAAATGAAAGTGATGGACAAAATGAGCAGTCACCTAACTCAGAGGAGGAGAAAGATGATCTGAGACCTGGTCTTGCCCTTGACACTTGCCTGCAACCAACTGATATTGGACAGGATATTCTATCATATGGTGAAGGAATATTCAGTATCGCCCCTGCCGAAGGAAAAAGGCCAGTCAGCTTTTTTAAAACACCAACACTAGAAGCAATGGCTTTCCCTGTTCAGTTCCCTACTGGAAATAACACACTCGATGAGGTCAGACAGATAAAAATATCTCCAAGCATGTACTTCAATGCAAGGCTGTTTTCTGTGGATACTCGTTTTGCGAGAGAACAAACCTACCTCTTCTTTGCACAGTTTGTCACAGAGATACACATGGTCACATCTAGTATGTCAATACAGTTAAGAAAAGGGAAAGCTAAAACCAAAGATGGCCGCAAAATATCTAACAGCCTATTGCGGGATAAGCGTGAGATTGAGAAACTGGTACACAATAAGGATGCAACAAGATTCATGCAGCCTCTGAGAGGGACTCCAGCATACTGGGACAAAACGCTAAAAGATCTGCTCGCCATGATCAGACAGTTGGGGAAGCCTACTTTCTTCTGTACATTCAGTGCTGCAGAGATGAGATGGCCAGAGGTTATAACAGCAATAAAAGCACAACAAGGTGAACAGGTGGAATTTTCAGAGCTTGACTGGACTACAAAATGTGACATACTACGAAGCAACCCTGTCACAGTCATGCGCATGTTTGAGAAACGTGTCGATGCGTTAATGAGAGATCTGCTCATGTCAGAGGCACAGCCCATTGGTGAGGTACTCTGATGCAACCGTGTGTGCCTTTGTCGATCGCTACATAACATGCCAGCTGCCAGATACAATCAAAGACCCTGAGCTGTACAGCATAGTTACGGAGGTTCAGACGCACAGCAGAAATCATTCCACTTCATGCAGGAAAGGCTCTAAACTCTGCCGTTTTGGTTTTCCAAAGCCACCTATGCCACAGACAAAGATAACTCGCCCAAGGTCAGCAAACATGGATGAAGCAGACACCTCAGTTCCAAAAGAGTCAAACAACAATGATTCAGACACACAGGCAGCCAAATTGAAACTCAAACCAGTGTTGGATCTGCTCAACGACCCTAACGTCTCTTTCGACAGTCTATCAGAGCTGTTAGCCCAATGTAATTTGAGCTTGGAGGAATACAAGCAATGCGCTGAGGCAATGACCAAGTCGAGTGTGATTATCATGAAGCGAGATCCAAAAGACTGTTGGGTGAATGGATACAACGCAGATCTACTGAGAGCCTGGAATGCCAACATGGATATCCAGTACATTCTCGACCACTACAGATGCGTTATGTACATGTTGTCGTACATATCCAAACCCGAACACGACATGAGTGAATATCTAAAGGCAATAATCCAAGATGTCAGGCAAACAGATGTAACTCAGCAGGAGGAAATGAAGCAAATTATGCAGGCTTACTCTAAACATAGACAAGTTAGCGCTCAAGAGTCTGTGGCCCGAACGTGCAGCCTGCCACTGAAAAAAAGCTCCCGCAACGTTGTGTTTATACAGACAGATGACAATGCCCTGAAAATGAGTCTTCCCATGAGTGCACTGGAGAACAAGACACCAGAGTCACTGGATGTGTGGATGACAGGATTACCAGAGAAATACAGGGCAAGACCAGAAACACCTGAATTTGAAACTATGTGTCTGGCAGACTTTGCTTCAGGTTGTAGAGTTGTCTATGGCAGGCAAAAGAATGGGAAGAATGTTGTGCCTCTACTCAATGACGCGGGACACATTCAAAAACCAACAGTAGGGAAACCTGCACTTATCAGATATGTCCGCTTTTCCCAGGAAAGAGATCCAGAGAAACACTATGGCAGGCTACTCAAATTGTATCTCCCTAACCGCTCTGACTCACAGCTGAAAACCAAGAGATTCCCAACATATGAAGCATTTTACAAAAGTGCCTGTGTGAAACTACCAGGAACTGAGTACATCCACTCTGTGTACGAAATTGTGAATGAAAACAGAGCACAATATGAGCAACATGAAGAAGAGGTAGAGAGAGCCGTTAAGGAGTTTGAACAGAATGGCCCTTTTGAGGATGCATGGTCCACTTTTGCACCTGAAATTGATCTAGTTCGGTTGGAATGTATTGCAGAACAAGAGCAAGTACACCCTGATGAACAAAATGAACAAGATGATATTCCAGACTACAGCACTCGCTCAGATGAAAGAGGAGGAACAGTACCAACAGTGGAAGGCCCCAAAATAAACAATAAAGTCATCCACTCGATGTATCAAAACCTGAACCAGACACAGGCCTCTATATTTTACACAGTCCGTGATTGGTGCACAAAGCGCGTGTGGGGCCAAAATCCTGACCAGTTCTTCTATTTCATCACTGGAGGCGCCGGCTGTGGCAGGTCACATCTCATCAAATGCATCTATGCTGAGGCCACTAAGATACTGTGTGAACTCCCCCGACTCTGTGAAGAAACAGACATATCGATGCCCACAGTGTTACTGATTGCATTCACTGGTACCGCAGCATTCAACATATCAGGAAAAACACTGTATTCCACTCTCAAACTGCCGAGAAGTTTAAAGCCACCTTATCAAGGACTTGGAAATGCACTAGATGAAGTCAGGTCTACACTGTCAAATGCAGAGATAATTATTAGGGATGCACCGATCCGATACTGATATCGGATATCGGTCCGATACTGACTCAAATAGCTGGATCGGGTATCGGTGACAATGGGGCCGATCTATTCAATTCAATTCTATGCTTATGTCTATGTGCGCATACTACGTCATGCGTCAGCAGCGCGCCGGTAGACCCGGCCATTTGCCTTCGGTCCGTCCGGTGGCTCCTCCGGTCCAGCACATGGATGTATTAAACTAGATCCAGTAGCTCCGGAGGATGCCTGCCGCGCGCAGCGTCTCGCGCACTGAATTCTCGCTCATGGGGCGCGAGCCTCCCGCAGCTAGCATCCAGGCTAACAAGCTAACCTGGCGCCCAACCCTCATAACAGAGCCGGGGTCGGGGTGAGCTGACCGGGGGTCGGTGCTGATGCTCGGTAGTTAAAAACACACCTGCATGAATACTTTGTCTCGGTTATATGTTTAAACTCTCCCGGGTCACCGCGCGGCCGAGCAGGCTGCCATTTAACCTGCTAGGTAAAGTAGTTTTCCACCAATTATACAATCGGCGCGTCCAGCCAGACTCCATTCATAAATCCAAGGTTTACGGGGACTCGGCTGTAGGTCAACGTTGTTTCCTGCCACAACACGATTTAAAGTGTTTTCCGTGTTCGTCAGGTACTGCTGCTCCATTCGGCCGACACATAGTCAGACTAACATACCTTGATTTTTTTTCTGGGGCTGTTTCATAAAGCAAGATTACCAGTTAAGCCAGAGTTATTTCAGTAATTTAGGCTTATTCTGCATATTTTGAATGTTTTGTTTTTACCAAGTTACTTGTTTATACTACTTGTGTGAATTGTGATTTAATTTATCAAGTTTGTTTGCACTAGTTTGTGACTTAATTGTGATTTAATGTTTACATTTTGTTCTCATTTGATGCAGTTGTATTGTTTTATACTGGAATTTTAATTCCTGACCAATTTGTTGCTGCATTTAAAAGGTTTACACTTGAATTGTAATTCCTGTTAATTTTGAAGATGTTTTACCAAGTTGCTGGAGCACGATTATTTATTATTTTAATAATAAATAACAATTGAGTACATTTATATCTATGTATTTATTTGTTACATTTTGTTTTACAAAGTTAGGAAAGCAATGTTAAAGTCAAGCCTGATGTTGCTTTACACATAAAAGAATGATCCCAGTCTCTTCCACACAGTGAGGCATAGCCTACAGTTTATTAATTAAACACTGGTATCGGATCGGTACTCGGTATCGGCCGATACCCAAAGCCCAGTTATCGGTATCGGTATCTGGACTGAAAAAGTCGGATCGGTGCATCCCTAATAATTATCATTGATGAAGTGTCAATGGTTTCGAAACATCTGTTTGCCTATGTCAACTGGAGATTGCAGCAGATCAAAGGCAGCAAAAAACCTTTTGGAGGCATGTCAGTTATTGCGGTTGGAGACTTTCATCAGCTGCCCCCACTTGGAAAAGCAAAAGCCCTCTGTGTGTTTGAGGATCATGTGATCGACTTCTGGCAAGAGCATTTTCAAATGATCACGCTGACAGAGATCATGCGACAGAAAGAGGATGTTGCTTTTGCCCAACTGCTGAACAGAATCCGGGTGAAACAAAAGACAGAGCCCCTATCTGAGGATGACAAAGCTTTGCTCTCACAAGCTGTGACTGACCCGGCAAACTGCCCCAATGATGTGATACAAATATTTGCAACCAACAAAGAGGTGGATGAACACAATGCTGCAACAATATCCGCTCTTCACAGCAATATCATTAATATAGATGCAGATGACTACAAAAAAGATCCACGGACAGGAAAGGAGATCTGCCTGACATGATACAAGCTGCCGAGGGTGCCCGTGTAATGCTCATCAGAAATATAGATGTGGAAGACGGCCTGGTGAACGGTTCGTTTGGCAAGATTTCCAGAATTGTGACTCAGACTCTAAATGGTGTGAGCAGAGTACAAATGCTTGGTCTGGAGCTTGACAGTTCAAGTGCAGGACAGAAACACTGCAACAAGGTACCTGGTGGACCTGATAACCTGGTGTACATTGAGAGAATAGAGGAAAACCTGAGCAGAAAAGGAGTGGTTCGCAGGCAATTCCCAATGAAGTTAGCGTTTGCGTGCACAACGCACAAAGTTCAAGGCATGACAACACAGTCTGCAGTAGTTTCACTGAAACATGTATTTGAACCAGGCATGGCATATGTTGCACTGAGCAGAACAACTTCCCTCCGTGGACTGCATGTCACTCATTTGGATGAAAAGAAAATATACACAGATCCTGAAATCACAGCCTCTCTGCAGAGCATGAGAAAAGCATCACTTGACCACATGATGCCACTATTGCAAATTGCACGAGCATCAAATCAAACACCTACTCTAAAAATCATTCATCACAACACAGAGGGATTACAGTGTCACATTCAGGATATCAAAAGTCATCATGAGTTGAGACTTGCAGATATTTTGTGTTTTACGGAAACTTGGCTTTCAGGCTCTTCTGTTGATGAAAGTCTCCAACTGGAAGGCTACAACATGTTCAAACGCAACAGACACGCCTCGTACACAAACTCTTCTCAGATTTCTGACAAAAACGGTGGAGGAGTTGTTGTCTATGTGAAAAGCCACTGTGAAGCTCAGGCCATACGCACATATGCACAATGTGACTGACCTGGAGTATGTTGTCGTCAAAATTGAGGCCCCAGTGAGTGCACTGATCGCTGTAGTCTACAGACCTCCAAAGTACAGCCTGCTGCAATTCCTGTCTAACCTGCGCAGCCTACTGGATTGTTTGGACATCATAGATCACCACCCGATCATTGTCTGTGGAGACTTCAATGAGGATCTGTTATCAAAAGAAAGGAAGCCCATCTTTGAGCTGTTTCAGTTGAGAGGATACACACAACTCATCAACACTGCCACCACTGAGAAGCAGACCCTGCTGGATCACATTTTCATTTCCAGACCAGAGCAATGCCTGCAGTCAGGTGTTCTGCAAACGTATTACAGCTATCATGATCCAACCTTCTGCGTTTTGTCTTCAAATATGACATGACTGGAGCGTAATATCACACATGTTGCATTAATGGTTGCATTGTTGTTGTTGAACTTATAATAGCAGACCTTGCATTTGGTAACTTTGTATTTGATAACTTAATTATTGGAGCGTAATGTTACATATCTTGTATTAATGGTTACATTATTGTTGTTGAACTTATGATAGCAGACTTTGCATTTGGTAATCAAGTATATGATAATCTAATTTTTGGAGCCTAATTTCACAAGTCCTATATTAATTGGTCAACTTAATCAACCTATCAACTAATTTGGAAAAAAATGTGGGTGGAAGGAAGACACAGCTCTTCAGTTGTGTCTTCCTTACTTCACCCCACACACCAATGCCCCACCCATTAATCAACCTATCAACTCATTTGGAAAATTTAAACCTCCACCTCTGGCCACTTGCCCGAGGATATTATTGATGCTGGCCCCTCCCCTCCTCCAGCCCTTGTGTGCTGTGAGGTGCTGGATCAGCTGACCTTCCCATCAATGGTGGACTCCAGCACAGTACTAAGCTCTTCCTCACAGTCCATAAGGTATTGGACTTTTAAATATTACATTTAATACATAGTACACTGTTTGCACTAATCATATTGTTTGCTGATATTATTGTTACGCTTGACTTTTTGTTTTTTACAGCCAAGACATATTCAGTCATATTCACATTAACTTCTTCCTGCAGGGCTTCCTCCAATGTCATCTCTCCACTTCACCATCCAGACACTCAGGACTGCACAGAGAGGAGGACACTAAACACCACTGAAGGTCCTGCAGGAGATGTTGTGCAGCCCTGCACAAATGTTCAGGCTGAAATGATGGTGAAGAGAAACTGGTTTTGTGCCTTGCAGCAGTCCATAAGGTATTTGATTACTAAATATTGTTTTACATAGAACTTCACTAACCAATACTACTTTACATACTACATACATACACACATACTTCTTTTTACACATTATTGTTACTCTACACTGTATTACAACTTCCTGTTTTTCTTTTCAGAACTACTGCCAACCTCCTCTCTCCACATCACCTTCTGGACACCCAGCGCTACACGGAGCGGTAGAAGGCAACTAGTAATACAGGAGAAGAGACACAGCTTTGAGGATCATAATTTTAGATAAAGAGGCTGTTGTTAAGGAGGCCATATACATCAAACTGGAACGACCTTCACTAAACAGAGGGGAGGAGTGCATCATCACCGCTACATACAACGCTGTCATAACATCTGGAGGACCATAGTGCCAATGCCAAGTTTTAACATCTTTCCAGCAGTTTCAGACATATTCACACCTCCACTCATGCGACTCAAAAGACTCTCATGTTCATGGTGTGAATCACCCACACAGGTTAAATGCCAGGGAATTCTCCACCATTCAGTACAGCTGGAGAAGCCTCTCGGATGAGTGGTGAAACACCTTCCACTCTTCCAGTGGATTTTGTTATTTATTTTGTTTATTTTTATTTTTTGACATCTTACTTCCTTAATTTAATGTGTTTTGTGTTGAAACAATTATTGTTTTTGCTCTTATTAGGTGGCAAGGCCTACATCTACTTAAAAACCTTTAACCATTTCCGCTTCTAATAGTACTTCTACTACTGCTTCTACTGCCCCCTAGCACTAGTACTACAACACTACTACAGTAGTGCAACTACTAATTCAACTACTTCCACTGCTTGAACTCCTGCAACTACTACATTTTCTGAATATTTTGACTTTTATTAGTAAAAGTTCTTTTCAAAAAGCAATAATTGTGTACATAAAGTGCCTTGATTTTCAGAATTGTATCTTCAATTTTGAATTCATGAAAACTATTTGTGTTCTGCCCTTATTGTCACACAAAGCTCTCATTCAGGAGCAGACAGGAAAAATGTTGAAGCCAGCTGTAGGTCATTCCTTCCTTCCCTTTTTCCCTCTTCCTTCTGGAATGAAGGAAAGAAACAAAGAGGGAAGAAAAGAACATAGCTTTTCTTCCTTGTTTCTTTCCTTCATTCCAGAGTTTGATTTTGGTTTTGTTTGGTCTCTGCTTTTTTTGTTTTTTTGTTTTGATGTTTAACTGTGTCCCTGAATTGATGGGGGGCCCACAAGCAGGCTTTGAGGCCTGATTGGTTGCCCCATCACCCTTATGATTTTGGTTTTGTTTATGTATTTTTATTTTGATGTTTAATTGTTTCCCTGATTTGATGGGGGGCCTACAGGCAGGTGGAAACACTGTAAGGCCTGATAGGTTACCCCATCGCCCTTATAGTTGTTGTTTTTTTTAGATTGTTTTATATTCTCATCTCATGTATATAGTCTAATATGTATTGTCAATACTGAGACCAATTTATTGTAAATGTACATATATTTGATCAAATATATACCATTATACAGTATATTTTAATATGTATTTTATCAGATTTTAGAGCATTATCAATACCAGATTTATGATTCATCAGGAATCTGAAGACACATTTAATGTTTGTCTAGCAGTCTATGTTCTAATGTAATACCCATGATTTCTCTTTTATTCCTGTATAAATTGAGAAATACATTATTTTGAAATACAGCATGACTTCCATTTCCGTATATACATGTCAGTTCAGGTTGACAATTTGAAACATTCTGTATGTTACATTATATTGACAACACCTAAACTATTTTAGGTAAAGAGCTTGATGTACACTTAATAAGATCCATTATTATAACTTCTAGTACTGTACTACTACTGCAGCTACTTCTACTGCTACTACTACTACTACTGCAGCTACTTCTACTGCTACTACTACTGCAGCTACTACTACTGCTACTACTTCTAATACTGCTACTACTGCTACTACTACCACTACTTATACTGCTACTACTACTACTTATACTGCTACCACTACTACTTCTAATACTGCTACTACTACTACTGCTACTACTACTACTTCTACTGCTACCACTACTACTTCTAATACTGCTACTACTATTACTGCTACTACTACTGCTACCACTACTACTTCTAATACTGCTACTACTACTGCTACTACTAGTACTGCAGCTACTTCTACTGCTACTACGACTACTACTGCAGCTACTACTACTGCTACTACTTCTAATACTGCTACTACTACTACTGCTACTACTACTACTTCTACTACTACTGCTACTACAACTACCTCTAATACTACTACTACTACTGCTACTGCTATCACTACTACTGCTAATAGTACTACTACTGCTACTTCTACTACTATTACTACTTCTTATACTACTACTATTACTACTGCTACTACTTCTAATACTACTACTACTTCTAATACTGCTACTATTACTACTGCTACTACTTCTAATGCTGCTACTATTACTACTGCTACTACTTCTAATACTACTGCTATTACTACTACTACTACTAATACTGCTACTATTACTACTGCTACTACTTCTAATACTACTACTACTTCTAATACTGCTACTATTACTACTGCTACTACTTCTAATACTACTACTGCTTCTAATACTGCTACTATTACTAATGCTACTACTTCTAATAATACTACTACTAATACTGCTACTATTACTACTGCTACTACTTCTAATACTACTACTAAACTACTTCTAATACTGCTACTATTACTACTGCTACTACTTCTAATACTACTACTACTACTGCTACTATTACTACTGCTACTACTTCTATTACTACTACTATTACTACTGCCACTAGTTCTAATACTACTACTACTTCTAATACTGCTACTATTACTACTGCTACTACTTCTAATACTACTACTACTTCTAATACTGTTACTACTACTGCTACTACTGCTACTGCTACTAGTATTACTACTACTGTTACTACTACTACTATTTCTAATGCTGCTACTACTACTGCCACTACTACTGCAGCTACTACTACTGCTACTACTACTACTTCTAATACTGCTACTACTTCTACTGCTACTACTACTACTTCTACTACTACTGCTACTACTACCTCTAATACTACTACTACTACTACTACTGTTACTACTGCTAATAGTACTACTACTGCTACTTCTACTACTACTACTACTTCTAATACTACTACTTCTAACACTGCTACTACTACAACTATTACTTCAGCTAAGTACTGCTTCAAACACCAGATCGAAATACTCAAAATGTACAAACATTTAAACTCTTTGTAATGAAATTCAACTGTCTTCAGCCCTCTCTTGTTGAAGCAAGCACACAAATTTTCTTCAGAAAATGTAACCTTTTCTAGTGTTATTCTTCTTACTTATTATTATTCAACAACTTCTTTTTATTCTTCCGGACACTTTTTTAAACTTTAATGCGGCTTGAACCGTTTGAGCTATCGATGCGGTTCCAACTCTCAAACGTTCAGCATGTTCGGGAATAGCGTGCTTCTATTTTTATAAGCATTCCGATGTTTACTTTTTCCGCTATTTACATTTAAACGGGAATTTTTTTCCCAATAGAAATGAATGGCGGAATGTTCAGCTCACTAGAGTGCGTGATGTCATCCCCACTCTAGCCGCTCTTCAGACTTCAGATGCTGTGATTTTGTACTAAATATTCAAATTTCTTAAACTGTTGTTATTCCCACAACTTTCACACTATATACACGTTACACATCAAACTGTTCAGCTACTCCTTCTGCCACTCACAATGTAAATATCAAAGTCATAGTTCAGCTTTTTCAGCTATGATTGTTTGTTCAACACTAGTGCAAAACTGTGTTTTACAGCCCCTTTCTATCTTTTAAACAGCTTTGTCATTTCCACATTCTCAAACTGTCACTATTCCCACAGTTTTCATACTACATACATATATTTTACAGCAAACTGTTCAGCTACTCCTTCTGCCACTCACAATGTAAATATCTAAGTAATAGCATTTGTAGTTTTTGAGCTGTGATGGTTTGTTCAACACTAGTACTTTACAGTAATTTTGCCTACTTTAAACAGCTTTTTCTTTCTGCATATGCAGTATTTAAACTGTAGTAGTTCCCACAAGTTTCACACTACATACATATATTATATATCAAACTGTTCAGCTACTTCTTCTCTCTCTCACAATATAAATATCTAAGTGATGGGATTTGTAGTTTTTGAGCTATGATGGTTTGTTCAACACTAGTGCTGTACAGTTTTTGGCTCCTATGAGCAGATTTTTTCTGCTGACACATATTTGAACTATCACAATGTCCACAACTTTAAGACTACATGCATATATTACACATTAAAATGTTCAGCCAGTCCTACTCTTTTTCACAATGTAAATACCTAAGTGCTGGGATTTGTAGTTTTTTAGTTAGGTACGTTTGTTCAACATTAGTGCTCCAATTCAACTTTTTCCACTTCATTTTACTACAGTTCAACTTCTTCAACTTTCTTTCAACTGTAATAATTCCCACAAATTTGAACAGTTCATTCACATATTACACATCAAACTGTTCAGCTGTTCCTGCTTTAACTTATGTGTAAATATCTAAGTGATAGCATTTGTAGTTTTTGAGTTAGGGACGTTTGTTCAACACTAGTGCTTTACAGTCATTTTGCCTACTTTAAACAGCTGTTTCTTCTTGCATATTCAGTATTTGAACTGTAGTAGTTTCCACTATTTTCACACTACATACATATATTATATATATAACTGTTCAGCTACTTCTTCTGTCACTGACAATGTAAATATCTAAGTGGTAGCATTTGTAGTTTTTGAGCTATGATGGTTTGTTCAACATTAGTTATTATTAGCTGTACTGTTTTTGGCTCTTATGAACAGATTTTTCCTGTTTACACATATTTGAACTGTCACAGTTTCCAGAATTTTAGCACTATGTGCATATATTACACATTAAAATGTTCAGCCAGTTCTGCTCTTTCTCACAATCTAAATGGTGGGATTTGTAGTTTTTGAATTATGAACGTTTGAGCTCCACTTGCGCCTCTGCTGCTCTCCTACTGCAGCTTTCCTAATGCTGCTGTCTGCACTTCTCCACTTTGATACACACGTGGCTCTCTCTCTCTCTCTCTCTCTGTTAATACTGCTACTACTGCTACTGCTTCTACTTCTACTTCTAATACTACTACTACTGCTTCTAATACTGCTACTATTACTACTGCTACTACTTCTAATACTACTACTACTAATACTGCTACTATTACTACTGCTACTACTTCTAATACTACTACTAGCCTACTTCTAATACTGCTAATATTACTACTGCTACTACTTCTAATACTACTACTACTAATACTGCTACTATTACTACTGCTACTACTTCTAATACTACTACTAGTCTACTTCTAATACTGCTACTACTACTTCTAATGCTACTACTACTTCTAATACTGCTACTATTACAACTGCTACTACTTCTAATACTAGGTTACTACTAGGTTACTACTAGCCTACTTCTAATACTGCTACTACTTCGAATGCTGCTACTATTACTACTGCTACTACTTCTAATACTACTACTACTTCTAATACTGCTACTATTACAACTGCTACTACTTCTAACACTACTACTACTTCTAATACTGTTACTACTACTGCTACTAGCACTACTACTACTGCTACTACTACTACTTCTAATACTGCTACTACTTCTACTGCTACTACTTCTACTACTACTGCTACTACTACTACCTCTACTACTACTACTACTGCTACTACTGCTATCACTACTACTGCTAATAGTACTACTACTGCTACTTCTACTACTACTACTACTTCTAATACTGCTACTTCTAACACTGCTACTACTACAACTGTTACTTCAGCTAAGTACTGCTTCAAACACCAGATCGAAATACTCAAAATGTAGACATTTAAACTCTTTGTAATGAAATTCAACTGTCTTCAGCCTTCTCTTGCTGACGCAAGCACACACATTTTCTTCAGAAAATTTAACCTTTTCTAGTTTAGTTTAACTAGCCAAAAATACACCGATTACGCAGTAACTAATTCATACGAAACTAATTTGTTAGTTCATTCACATATTACACATCAAACTGTTCAGCTGTTCCTGCTTTAACTTATGTGTAAATATCTAAGTGATAGCATTTGTAGTTTTTGAGTTAGGGACGTTTGTTCAACACTAGTGCTTTACAGTCATTTTGCCTACTTTAAACAGCTGTTTCTTCTTGCATATTCAGTATTTGAACTGTAGTAGTTTCCACTATTTTCACACTACATACATATATTATATATATAACTGTTCAGCTACTTCTTCTGTCACTGACAATGTAAATATCTAAGTGGTAGCATTTGTAGTTTTTGAGCTATGATGGTTTGTTCAACATTAGTTATTATTAGCTGTACTGTTTTTGGCTCTTATGAACAGATTTTTCCTGTTTACACATATTTGAACTGTCACAGTTTCCAGAATTTTAGCACTATGTGCATATATTACACATTAAAATGTTCAGCCAGTTCTGCTCTTTCTCACAATCTAAATGGTGGGATTTGTAGTTTTTGAATTATGAACGTTTGAGCTCCACTTGTGCCTCTGCTGCTCTCCTACTGCAGCTTTCCTAATGCTGCTGTCTGCACTTCTCCACTTTGATACACACGTGGCTCTCTCTCTCCCTCTCTCTGTTAATACTGCTACTACTGCTACTGCTTCTACTTCTACTTCTAATACTACTACTACTGCTTCTAATACTGCTACTATTACTACTGCTACTACTTCTAATACTACTACTACTAATACTGCTACTATTACTACTGCTACTACTTCTAATACTACTACTAGCCTACTTCTAATACTGCTAATATTACTACTGCTACTACTTCTAACACTACTACTACTAATACTGCTACTATTACTACTGCTACTACTTCTAATACTACTACTAGCCTACTTCTAATACTGCTACTACTACTTCTAATGCTACTACTACTTCTAATACTGCTACTATTACAACTGCTACTACTTCTAATACTAGGTTACTACTAGGTTACTACTAGCCTACTTCTAATACTGCTACTACTTCGAATGCTGCTACTATTACTACTGCTACTACTTCTAATACTACTACTACTTCTAATACTGCTACTATTACAACTGCTACTACTTCTAACACTACTACTACTTCTAATACTGTTACTACTACTGCTACTAGCACTACTACTACTGTTACTACTACTACTATTTCTAATGCTGCTACTACTACTGCCACTACTACTGCTACTGCAGCTACTACTACTGCTACTACTACTACTTCTAATACTGCTACTACTTCTACTGCTACTACTTCTACTACTACTGCTACTACTACTACCTCTAATACTACTACTACTACTACTGCTACTACTGCTATCACTACTACTGCTAATAGTACTACTACTGCTACTTCTACTACTACTACTACTTCTAATACTGCTACTTCTAACACTGCTACTACTACAACTGTTACTTCAGCTAAGTACTGCTTCAAACACCAGATCGAAATACTCAAAATGTAGACATCTAAACTCTTTGTAATGAAATTCAACTGTCTTCAGCCTTCTCTTGCTGACGCAAGCACACACATTTTCTTCAGAAAATTTAACCTTTTCTAGTTTAGTTTAACTAGCCAAAAATACACCGATTACGCAGTAACTAATTCATACGAAACTAATTTGTTAGTTCATTCACATATTACACATCAAACTGTTCAGCTGTTCCTGCTTTAACTTATGTGTAAATATCTAAGTGATAGCATTTGTAGTTTTTGAGTTAGGGACGTTTGTTCAACACTAGTGCTTTACAGTCATTTTGCCTACTTTAAACAGCTGTTTCTTCTTGCATATTCAGTATTTGAACTGTAGTAGTTTCCACTATTTTCACACTACATACATATATTATATATATAACTGTTCAGCTACTTCTTCTGTCACTGACAATGTAAATATCTAAGTGGTAGCATTTGTAGTTTTTGAGCTATGATGGTTTGTTCAACATTAGTTATTATTAGCTGTACTGTTTTTGGCTCTTATGAACAGATTTTTCCTGTTTACACATATTTGAACTGTCACAGTTTCCAGAATTTTAGCACTATGTGCATATATTACACATTAAAATGTTCAGCCAGTTCTGCTCTTTCTCACAATCTAAATGGTGGGATTTGTAGTTTTTGAATTATGAACGTTTGAGCTCCACTTGCGCCTCTGCTGCTCTCCTACTGCAGCTTTCCTAATGCTGCTGTCTGCACTTCTCCACTTTGATACACACGTGGCTCTCTCTCTCCCTCTCTCTGTTAATACTGCTACTACTGCTACTGCTTCTACTTCTACTTCTAATACTACTACTACTGCTTCTAATACTGCTACTATTACTACTGCTACTACTTCTAATACTACTACTACTAATACTGCTACTATTACTACTGCTACTACTTCTAATACTACTACTAGCCTACTTCTAATACTGCTAATATTACTACTGCTACTACTTCTAACACTACTACTACTAATACTGCTACTATTACTACTGCTACTACTTCTAATACTACTACTAGCCTACTTCTAATACTGCTACTACTACTTCTAATGCTACTACTACTTCTAATACTGCTACTATTACAACTGCTACTACTTCTAATACTAGGTTACTACTAGGTTACTACTAGCCTACTTCTAATACTGCTACTACTTCGAATGCTGCTACTATTACTACTGCTACTACTTCTAATACTACTACTACTTCTAATACTGCTACTATTACAACTGCTACTACTTCTAACACTACTACTACTTCTAATACTGTTACTACTACTGCTACTAGCACTACTACTACTGCTACTACTACTACTTCTAATACTGCTACTACTTCTACTGCTACTACTTCTACTACTACTGCTACTACCTCTACTACTGCTACTACTGCTATCACTACTACTGCTAATAGTACTACTACTGCTACTTCTACTACTACTACTACTTCTAATACTGCTACTTCTAACACTGCTACTACTACAACTGTTACTTCAGCTAAGTACTGCTTCAAACACCAGATCGAAATACTCAAAATGTAGACATTTAAACTCTTTGTAATGAAATTCAACTGTCTTCAGCCTTCTCTTGCTGACGCAAGCACACACATTTTCTTCAGAAAATTTAACCTTTTCTAGTTTAGTTTAACTAGCCAAAAATACACCGATTACGCAGTAACTAATTCATACGAAACTAATTTGTTAACGCTATGTTAGCGTTAACGTTACATCTTCTAGTTAGTGTTAATCCTTGTAGGATTGCCCGCGCACGCAAACGTAACGTTAGCCACGGATAACTAGTCAAGCTAACATTAGCTAGTTTAGCCAACTCCCCACACATGCAGTCTTTGCTATTTTACTGGAATTTATGGACGTTACAAAGAATACAACACAATCACCCCTCCACATTAACAACATTAACGTTACCTCTTGCCGACATTGTCTAGTTTGACGTTAGCTAGTTAGCGTTAATTAGCTTAATGTTGCTCGCACATTTAAGCTAGCCATCAACTCGGTCATGTTAGCCCTTTGGAATTCGGTATTTTAAGATACAAAACCAGCTGGAGTGTATGGTGAACAACAATATAAAGCTATTCTAAAATGCTGCTTCTGTTGAAATGCCAAATAATTGGTTTAATAGGTGATTAGGAGAAACTTACCCCAGTCTTTCGATGAGAAGAAAATGGCGCTGTGAAAATTCTTGTCGGTTTGAAACGAGAAGGAGGTGGGCGGGGCTTTCCAGAGTACTTCTTACACCATGTATTTTAACTACGAAAATTTTCACCAACACTGTGGGGCATCTTAGTCAAGCTGTTGTTGTAATAACTCTGAAAGAGTCCATGTACTTTGACACTGCATATTTTACACTGGGGAATTTACTGTGTAACACCTGCCTGTAGTAAGCTCAGCCAATCAGAAGTCATGTAAAACTACACTGTAGTCATGGCCGGATTAACCATATGGGCAACTGGGCGAGTGCCCAGGGGCACCAAGACTCCTGGGGCACCAAGCAACCGATGTTATTTTTATTTTATTTTTTTTAATAATTAAAAAAATAAAATAAATTTAATTGCAATAATACAGTAGGCCTACATAAGTTTGGGACAACAGTGACCAAAAAATCACTCACGTTAACTTCTTGTCCCACAATGTGTCTCAGTGACTGCCCCTGGTGCCTGCGGCTGCGGCGGGTGGGGGTAGGAGGGAGTCAGCTCAGCCAATCAGCAGCCATGTAACACTCAAATGTAGTCAGCTCAGCCAATCAGCAGCCATGTAACACTCAAATGTAGTCAGCTCAGCCAATCAGCAGTCATGTAAAACTACACTATAGTAATCTCAGCCAATCAGTAGCCATGTAACAGTCAAATGTAGTCAGCTCAGCCAATCAGAAGACATGTAACACTAGACTGTAGTCAGCTCAGCCAGTCAGCAGCCATGTAACACTAGACTGTAGCCAGCTCAGCCAATCAGAAGTCATGTACCACTAGCCTGTAATCAGCTCAGCCAATCAGCAGCCATGTAACACTAGTCCGTAGTAAGCTCAGCCAATCAGCAGCCATGTAACACTCAAATGTAGTCAGCCCAGCCTATCAGAAATCATGTAACACCAGCCTGTAGTCAGCTCAGCCAATCAGCAGTCATGAAAAACTACACTGTAGTCAGCTCAGCCAATCAGCAGCCATAAAACACTCAAATGTAGTCAGCTCAGCCAATGAGCAGCCATGTAACACTAACCTGCAGTCAGCTCAGCCAGTCAGAAGTCAGGTAACACTAACCTGTTGTCAGCTCAGCCAATCAGCAGCTGTGTAACACTAGCCTGTAGTAAGCTCAGCCAATCAGCAGCCATGTAATAGGGTTGGGCGATATGTCAAAATATTCCTACCGGCCACCGTCAGCCCAACAACCGGAGATTGCCGATATATTCGCCGGGTGTCAGAGCGGCTGAGATTGTCACTACAATGAGAATAGCTGGTCCACCTTAAGTGAGCCTGGTCAGGTTAGCCATTGTCGCTAACTTCGGGGCTAACCTCCTTCACTTTAATCAAAAACTAAACTAAATTGTACACACTGTCGCTGCCCGATCTGAGTCAACCGTAGATGTGAGTCGCGCACATCTCACAGCGACAGTCAACTTCTAGTATGTAATGTTAGCTAACTAGAGAAAATGTCCGCTAGCCGTGATGCTAATTTTTGCTATGTTCAACTCCATTGACTTATGCTAAAAACATTAGTGATCTAAAAGTCCGCTAGCTGCAACGCTAATTAGTGACAAATCCCATTTGATTATGCTAAAGTGTTAGCGACTTAAAAACTGGATCTGAAATGGGTTTGTCGCTGCCCAATCTGAGTTGAACATAGCGAAAATTAGCATCACGGGCTAGAAGTTGACTCTGTCGCTGTGAGATCGGGCAGCGACACACACATTGCACTGCTACATTCACAGCTATACTGCTAACTTCATACTCTCTGCTCCGGTCGCCACTGGCATGTGTGTGACGGTGAGGTCACACACATGCATATATTTATGTTATAGCTAACTGGTTTTTCGGATCACGTCGGAAATCAAATGTGTTTATGTTTATGGTTGTACTAAACGCCACTCTGGAAGGCGGAGTGAAAAGGCAACTGTCATCAAAAGGCAACTGTCCTCAGGTCAGCCATTCAGAAGTCATATAACACTAGCCTGTAGTGAGTTCAACCAATCATCAACTCATCCACCACTGATGTGTAGCACCCACCTGGGTGATGCACGGCAGACAGTTTGCGCCAGAACGCTCACCCACCACACAGGTCAGCCAATCAGCACTCATGTAACACTGAAATTTAGTCATCTCAGCTAATCAGAAGTCATGTAACACCAGTCTGAAGTAAGCTCATCCATTCAGCAGGCATGTAACACTAGACTGTAGTCAGCTCAGCCAATCAGCAGCCATGTAAAACCTGCCTGTAGTCAGCTCAACCAATCAGCAGCCATGTAACACTCAAATGTAGTCATGTCAGCCAATCAGTAGCCATGTAAGACTAGACTGTAGTGAACCCATCCAATCAGAAGCCATATAACACCAGCACGAAGTCAGCTCAGCCAATCAGCACTCATGTAACATTGAAATGTAGTAATCTTAGTCAATCAGAAGTCATGTAACGCCAGTCTAAAGTAAGCTCATCCAATCAGCAGTCATGTAACACTAGACTGTAGTCAGCTCAGCCAATCAGCAGCCATATAAAACCTGCCTGTGGTCACCTCAGCCAATCAGAAGTAATGTAACACTAGCCTGTAGTCTTCTCAACCAATCAGCAGCCATGTAACAGTCACATGTAGTCAGCTCAGCCAATCAGAAGTCATGTAACACTAGCCTGTAGACACCTCAGCCAATCAGAAGAAAAGTAATACTAGCCTGTAGTCAGCTCAGCCAATCAGCAGTCATGTAACACTAGACTGTAATCACCTCAACAAATCAGCAGCCATATAACACTCAAATGGAGGAGACTACAGCAAGAGGAAAGGAGAGATCTGATTGGAAGATGGCAAGAGGAAATGAGGGATCTGATTGGACCACAGCAGGAGGAAAAGAGGAATCTGACTGGACTACAGCAGGAGGAAAGGAGAGATCTCATTGGACCACAGAAGGAGGAAAGGAGGGATCTGATTGGACCACAGCAGGAGGAAAGGAGAGCTCTGATTGGTCCAATCAGAGCTTTCCTTTTATCTTGCTGTCGTCCAATCAGATCCCTCCTTTCCTCTTGCTGTGGTCCAATCAGATCCCTCCTTTTATGCCACGGTCCAATCAGAGCTCTCCTTTCATCTTGCTGTGGTCCAATCAGATCGCTCCTTTCCTCCTGCTGTGGACCAATCAGATCCCTCCTTTCCTCTTGCTGTGGTCCAATCAGATCCCTCCTTTCCTCTTGCTGTGGTCCAATCAGATCTCTCCTTTCATCTTGCTGTCGTCCAATCAGATCGCTCCTTTTATGCCACGGTCCAATCAGATCGCTCCTTTCCTCCTGCTGTCGTCCAATCAGATCCCTCCTTTCCTCTTGCTGTGGTCCAATCAGATCGCTCCTTTCATCTTGCTGTGGTCCAATCAGATCCCTCCTTTCCTCCTGCTGTGGTCCAATCAGATCCCTCCTTTCCTCTTGCTGTGGTCCAATCAGATCCCTCCTTTTATGCCACGGTCCAATCAGATCGCTCCTTTCCTCCTGCTGTCGTCCAATCAGATCCCTCCTTTCCTCTTGCTGTGGTCGAATCAGATCGCTCCTTTCATCTTGCTGTGGTCCAATCAGATCCCTCCTTTCCTCCTGCTGTGGTCCAATCAGATCCCTCCTTTCCTCTTGCTGTGGTCCAATCAGATCCCTCCTTTTATGCCACGGTCCAATCAGATCGCTCCTTTCCTCCTGCTGTGGTCCAATCAGATCCCTCCTTTCCTCTTGCTGTGGTCCAATCAGATCCCTCCTTTAATGCCACGGTCCAATCAGAGCTCTCCTTTCATCTTGCTGTCGTCCAATCAGATCGCTCCTTTCCTCCTGCTGTGGTCCAATCAGATCCCTCCTTTCCTCTTGCTGTGGTCCAATCAGATCCCTCTTTTTATGCCACGGTCCAATCAGATCGCTCCTTTCCTCCTGCTGTGGTCCAATCAGATCCCTCCTTTCCTCCTGCTGTGGTCCAATCAGATCCCTCCTTTCCTCTTGCTGTGGTCCAATCAGATCCCTCCTTTTATGCCACGGTCCAATCAGATCGCTCCGTTCCTCCTGCTGTCGTCCAATCAGATCCCTCCTTTCCTCTTGCTATGGTCGAATCAGATCCCTCCTTTCATCTTGCTGTGGTCCAATCAGATCCCTCCTTTTATGCCACGGTCCAATCAGATCGCTCCTTTCCTCCTGCTGTCGTCCAATCAGATCCCTCCTTTCCTCTTGCTGTGGTCCAATCAGATCGCTCCTTTCATCTTGCTGTGGTCCAATCAGATCCCTCCTTTCCTCCTGCTTTGGTCCAATCAGATCCCTCCTTTCCTCTTGCTGTGGTCCAATCAGATCCCTCCTTTTATGCCACGGTCCAATCAGAGCTCTCCTTTCATCTTGCTATGGTCCATTCAGATCGCTCCTTTCCTCCTGCTGTGGTCCAATCAGATCCCTCCTTTCCTCTTGCTGTGGTCCAATCAGAGCTCTCCTTTCATCTTGCTGTCGTCCAATCAGATCGCTCCTTTCTTCCTGCTGTGGTCCAATCAGATCCCTCCTTTCCTCCTGCTGTGGTCCAATCAGATCCCTCCTTTCCTCTTGCTGTGGTCCAATCAGAGATCTCCTTTCATCTTGCTGTCGTCCAATCAGATCCCTCCTTTTATGCCACGGTCCAATCAGATCGCTCCTTTCCTCCTGCTGTCGTCCAATCAGATCCCTCCTTTCCTCTTGCTGTGGTCCAATCAGATCGCTTCTTTCATCTTGCTGTGGTCCAATCAGATCCCTCCTTTCCTCCTGCTGTGGTACAATCAGATCCCTCCTTTCCTCTTGCTGTGGTCCAATCAGAGCTCTCCTTTCATCTTGCTGTCGTCCAATCAGATCGCTCCTTTCCTCCTGCTGTGGTCCAATCAGATCCCTCATTTTCTCTTGCTGTGGTCCAATCAGATCCCTCCTTTTATGCCACGGTCCAATCAGAGCTCTCCTTTCATCTTGCTGTGGTCCAATCAGATCGCTCCTTTCCTCCTGCTGTCGTCCAATCAGATCCCTCCTTTCCTCTTGCTGTGGTCCAATCAGAGCTCTCCTTTCATCTTGCTGTCGTCCAATCAGATCGCTCCTTTCCTCCTGCTGTGGTCCAATCAGATCCCTCCTTTTCTCTTGCTGTGGTCCAATCAGATCCCTCCTTTTATGCCACGGTCCAATCAGAGCTCTCCTTTCATCTTGCTGTGGTCCAATCAGATCGCTCCTTTCCTCCTGCTGTGGTCCAATCAGATCCCTCCTTTCCTCTTGCTGTGGTCCAATCAGATCCCTCCTCTTATGCCACGGTCCAATCAGAGCTCTCCATTCATCTTGCTGTGGTCCAATCAGATCGCTCCTTTCCTCCTGCTGTGGTTCAATCAGATCCCTCCTTTTATGCCACGGTCCAATCAGAGCTCTCCTTTCATCTTGCTGTCGTCCAATCAGATCCCTCCTTTTATGCCACGGTCCAATCAGATCGCTCCTTTCCTCCTGCTGTCGTCCAATCAGATCCCTCCTTTCCTCTTGCTGTGGTCCAATCAGAGCTCTCCTTTCATCTTGCTGTCGTCCAATCAGATCGCTCCTTTCTTCCTGCTGTGGTCCAATCAGATCCCTCCTTTTATGCCACAGTCCAATCAGAGCTCTCCTTTCATCTTGCTGTCGTCCAATCAGATCGCTCCTTTACTCCTGCTGTGGTACAATCAGATCCCTCCTTTCCTCTTGCTGTGGTCCAATCAGATCCCTCCTCTTATGCCACGGTCCAATCAGAGCTCTCCATTCATCTTGCTGTGGTCCAATCAGAGCTCTCCTTTCATCTTGTTGTCGTCCAATCAGATCCCTCCTTTTATGCCACGGTCCAATCAGATCCCTCCTTTCCTCCTGCTGTCGTCCAATCAGATCCCTCCTTTCCTCTTGCTGTGGTCCAATCAAATCCCTCCTTTTATGCCACGGTCCAATCAGATCGCTCCTTTCCTCCTGCTGTCGTCCAATCAGATCCCTCCTTTCCTCTTGCTGTGGTCCAATCAGATCCCTCCTTTCCTCCTGCTGTCGTCCAATCAGATCCCTCCTTTCCTCTTGCTGTGGTCCAATCAGATCCCTCCTTTCCTCTTGCTGTGGTCCAATCAGATCGCTCCTTTTATCTTGCTGTCGTCCAATCAGATCCCTCCTTTCCTCTTGCTGTGGTCCAATCAGATCCCTCCTTTTATGCCACGGTCCAATCAGAGCTCTCCTTTCATCTTGCTGTGGTCCAATCAGATCGCTCCTTTCCTCCTGCTGTGGACCAATCAGATCCCTCCTTTCCTCTTGCTGTGGTCCAATCAGATCCCTCCTTTCCTCTTGCTGTGGTCCAATCAGATCTCTCCTTTCATCTTGCTGTCGTCCAATCAGATCGCTCCATTTATGCCACGGTCCAATCAGATCGCTCCTTTCCTCCTGCTGTCGTCCAATCAGATCCCTCCTTTCCTCTTGCTGTGGTCCAATCAGATCGCTCCTTTCATCTTGCTGTGGTCCAATCAGATCCCTCCTTTCCTCCTGCTGTGGTCCAATCAGATCCCTCCTTTCCTCTTGCTGTGGTCCAATCAGATCCCTCCTTTTATGCCACGGTCCAATCAGATCGCTCCTTTCCTCCTGCTGTCGTCCAATCAGATCCCTCCTTTCCTCTTGCTGTGGTCGAATCAGATCGCTCCTTTCATCTTGCTGTGGTCCAATCAGATCCCTCCTTTCCTCCTGCTGTGGTCCAATCAGATCCCTCCTTTCCTCTTGCTGTGGTCCAATCAGATCCCTCCTTTTATGCCACGGTCCAATCAGAGCTCTCCTTTCATCTTGCTGTGGTCCAATCAGATCGCTCCTTTCCTCCTGCTGTGGTCCAATCAGATCCCTCCTTTCCTCTTGCTGTGGTCCAATCAGAGCTCTCCTTTCATCTTGCTGTCGTCCAATCAGATGGCTCCTTTCTTCCTGCTGTGGTCCAATCAGATCCCTCCTTTCCTCCTGCTGTGGTCCAATCAGATCCCTCCTTTCCTCTTGCTGTGGTCCAATCAGAGATCTCCTTTCATCTTGCTGTCGTCCAATCAGATCCCTCCTTTTATGCCACGGTCCAATCAGATCGCTCCTTTCCTCCTGCTGTCGTCCAATCAGATCCCTCCTTTCCTCTTGCTGTGGTCCAATCAGATCGCTCCTTTCATCTTGCTGTGGTCCAATCAGATCGCTCCTTTCCTCCTGCTGTGGTCCAATCAGATCCATCCTTTCCTCTTGCTGTGGTCCAATCAGAGCTCTCCTTTAACCTTGCTGTCGTCCAATCAGATCGCTCCTTTCCTCCTGCTGTGGTCAATCAGATCCCTCCTCTTATGCCACGGTCCAATCAGATCCCTCCTTTCCTCCTGCTGTGGTCCAATCAGATCCCTCCTTTCCTCCTGCTGTGGTCCAATCAGATCGCTCCTTTCATCTTGCTGTCGTCCAATCAGATCCCTCCTTTTATGCCACGGTCCAATCAGATCGCTCCTTTCCTCCTGCTGTCGTAAAATCAGATCCCTCCTTTCCTCTTGCTGTGGTCCAATCAGATCGCTCCTTTCATCTTGCTGTGGTCCAATCAGATCGCTCCTTTCCTCCTGATGTGGTCCAATCAGATCCCTCCTTTCCTCTTGCTGTGGTCCAATCAGATCCCTCCTTTTATGCCACGGTCCAATCAGAGCTCTCCTTTCATCTTGCTGTGGTCCAATCAGATCGCTCCTTTCCTCCTGCTGTCGTCCAATCAGATCCCTCCTTTCCTCTTGCTGTGGTCCAATCAGAGCTCTCCTTTCATCTTGCTGTCGTCCAATCAGATCGCTCCTTTCCTCCTGCTGTGGTCCAATCAGATCCCTCCTTTTCTCTTGCTGTGGTCCAATCAGATCCCTCCTTTTATGCCACGGTCCAATCAGAGCTCTCCTTTCATCTTGCTGTGGTCCAATCAGATCGCTCCTTTCCTCCTGCTGTGGTCCAATCAGATCCCTCCTTTCCTCTTGCTGTGGTCCAATCAGATCCCTCCTCTTATGCCACGGTCCAATCAGAGCTCTCCATTCATCTTGCTGTGGTCCAATCAGATCGCTCCTTTCCTCCTGCTGTGGTCCAATCAGATCCCTCCTTTTATGCCACGGTCCAATCAGAGCTCTCCTTTCATCTTGCTGTCGTCCAATCAGATCCCTCCTTTTATGCCACGGTCCAATCAGATCGCTCCTTTCCTCCTGCTGTCGTCCAATCAGATCCCTCCTTTCCTCTTGCTGTGGTCCAATCAGAGCTCTCCTTTCATCTTGCTGTCGTCCAATCAGATCGCTCCTTTCTTCCTGCTGTGGTCCAATCAGATCCCTCCTTTTATGCCACAGTCCAATCAGAGCTCTCCTTTCATCTTGCTGTCGTCCAATCAGATCGCTCCTTTCCTCCTGCTGTGGTACAATCAGATCGCTCCTTTTATGCCACGGTCCAATCAGATCACTCCTTTCATCCTGCTGTCGTCCAATCAGATCCCTCCTTTCCTCTTGCTGTGGTCCAATCAGATCGCTCCTTTCATCTTGCTGTGGTCCAATCAGATCCCTCCTTTCCTCCTGCTGTGGTCCAATCAGATCCCTCCTTTCCTCTTGCTGTGGTCCAATCAGATCCCTCCTTTTATGCCACGGTCCAATCAGAGCTCTCCTTTCATCTTGCTGTGGTCCAATCAGATCGCTCCTTTCCTCCTGCTGTGGTCCAATCAGATCCCTCCTTTCCTCTTGCTGTGGTCCAATCAGAGCTCTCCTTTCATCTTGCTGTCGTCCAATCAGATGGCTCCTTTCTTCCTGCTGTGGTCCAATCAGATCCCTCCTTTCCTCCTGCTGTGGTCCAATCAGATCCCTCCTTTCCTCTTGCTGTGGTCCAATCAGAGATCTCCTTTCATCTTGCTGTCGTCCAATCAGATCCCTCCTTTTATGCCACGGTCCAATCAGATCGCTCCTTTCCTCCTGCTGTCGTCCAATCAGATCCCTCCTTTCCTCTTGCTGTGGTCCAATCAGATCGCTCCTTTCATCTTGCTGTGGTCCAATCAGATCGCTCCTTTCCTCCTGCTGTGGTCCAATCAGATCCATCCTTTCCTCTTGCTGTGGTCCAATCAGAGCTCTCCTTTAACCTTGCTGTCGTCCAATCAGATCGCTCCTTTCCTCCTGCTGTGGTCCAATCAGATCCCTCCTCTTATGCCACGGTCCAATCAGATCCCTCCTTTCCTCCTGCTGTGGTCCAATCAGATCCCTCCTTTCCTCCTGCTGTGGTCCAATCAGATCGCTCCTTTCATCTTGCTGTCGTCCAATCAGATCCCTCCTTTTATGCCACGGTCCAATCAGATCGCTCCTTTCCTCCTGCTGTCGTAAAATCAGATCCCTCCTTTCCTCTTGCTGTGGTCCAATCAGATCGCTCCTTTCATCTTGCTGTGGTCCAATCAGATCGCTCCTTTCCTCCTGATGTGGTCCAATCAGATCCCTCCTTTCCTCTTGCTGTGGTCCAATCAGATCCCTCCTTTTATGCCACGGTCCAATCAGAGCTCTCCTTTCATCTTGCTGTGGTCCAATCAGATCGCTCCTTTCCTCCTGCTGTCGTCCAATCAGATCCCTCCTTTCCTCTTGCTGTGGTCCAATCAGAGCTCTCCTTTCATCTTGCTGTCGTCCAATCAGATCGCTCCTTTCCTCCTGCTGTGGTCCAATCAGATCCCTCCTTTTCTCTTGCTGTGGTCCAATTAGATCCCTCCTTTTATGCCACGGTCCAATCAGAGCTCTCCTTTCATCTTGCTGTGGTCCAATCAGATCGCTCCTTTCCTCCTGCTGTGGTCCAATCAGATCCCTCCTTTCCTCTTGCTGTGGTCCAATCAGATCCCTCCTCTTATGCCACGGTCCAATCAGAGCTCTCCATTCATCTTGCTGTGGTCCAATCAGATCGCTCCTTTCCTCCTGCTGTGGTCCAATCAGATCCCTCCTTTTATGCCACGGTCCAATCAGAGCTCTCCTTTCATCTTGCTGTCGTCCAATCAGATCCCTCCTTTTATGCCACGGTCCAATCAGATCGCTCCTTTCCTCCTGCTGTCGTCCAATCAGATCCCTCCTTTCCTCTTGCTGTGGTCCAATCAGAGCTCTCCTTTCATCTTGCTGTCGTCCAATCAGATCGCTCCTTTCTTCCTGCTGTGGTCCAATCAGATCCCTCCTTTTATGCCACAGTCCAATCAGAGCTCTCCTTTCATCTTGCTGTCGTCCAATCAGATCGCTCCTTTCCTCCTGCTGTCGTCCAATCAGATCCCTCCTTTCCTCTTGCTGTGGTCCAATCAGATCGCTCCTTTCATCTTGCTGTGGTCCAATCAGATCCCTCCTTTCCTCCTGCTGTGGTCCAATCAGATCCCACCTTTCCTCTTGCTGTGGTCCAATCAGATCCCTGCTTTTATGCCACGGTCCAATCAGATCGCTCCTTTCCTCCTGCTGTCGTCCAATCAGATCCCTCCTTTCCTCTTGCTGTGGTCCAATCAGATCGCTCCTTTCATCTTGCTGTGGTCCAATCAGATCCCTCCTTTCCTCCTGCTGTGGTCCAATCAGATCCCTCCTTTCCTCTTGCTGTGGTCCAATCAGAGCTCTCCTTTCATCTTGCTGTCGTCCAATCAGATCGCTCCTTTCCTCCTGCTGTGGTCCAATCAGATCCCTCATTTTCTCTTGCTGTGGTCCAATCAGATCCCTCCTTTTATGCCACGGTCCAATCAGAGCTCTCCTTTCATCTTGCTGTGGTCCAATCAGATCGCTCCTTTCCTCCTGCTGTCGTCCAATCAGATCCCTCCTTTCCTCTTGCTGTGGTCCAATCAGAGCTCTCCTTTCATCTTGCTGTCGTCCAATCAGATCGCTCCTTTCCTCCTGCTGTGGTCCAATCAGATCCCTCCTTTTCTCTTGCTGTGGTCCAATCAGATCCCTCCTTTTATGCCACGGTCCAATCAGAGCTCTCCTTTCATCTTGCTGTGGTCCAATCAGATCGCTCCTTTCCTCCTGCTGTGGTCCAATCAGATCCCTCCTTTCCTCTTGCTGTGGTCCAATCAGATCCCTCCTCTTATGCCACGGTCCAATCAGAGCTCTCCATTCATCTTGCTGTGGTCCAATCAGATCGCTCCTTTCCTCCTGCTGTGGTCCAATCAGATCCCTCCTTTTATGCCACGGTCCAATCAGAGCTCTCCTTTCATCTTGCTGTCGTCCAATCAGATCCCTCCTTTTATGCCACGGTCCAATCAGATCGCTCCTTTCCTCCTGCTGTCGTCCAATCAGATCCCTCCTTTCCTCTTGCTGTGGTCCAATCAGAGCTCTCCTTTCATCTTGCTGTCGTCCAATCAGATCGTTCCTTTCTTCCTGCTGTGGTCCAATCAGATCCCTCCTTTTATGCCACAGTCCAATAAGAGCTCTCCTTTCATCTTGCTGTCGTCCAATCAGATCGCTCCTTTCCTCCTGCTGTGGTACAATCAGATCGCTCCTTTTATGCCACGGTCCAATCAGATCGCTCCTTTCCTCCTGCTGTCGTCCAATCAGATCCCTCCTTTTCTCTTGCTGTGGTCCAATCAGATCCCTCCTTTAATGCCACGGTCCAATCAGAGCTCTCCTTTCATCTTGCTGTCGTCCAATCAGATCACTCCTTTCCTCCTGCTGTGGTCCAATCAGATCCCTCCTTTCCTCTTGCTGTGGTCCAATCAGATCCCTCCTTTTATGCCACGGTCCAATCAGATCGCTCCTTTCCTCCTGCTGTGGTCCAATCAGATCCCTCCTTTCCTCCTGCTGTGGTCAAATCAGATCCCTCCTTTCCTCTTGCTGTGGTCCAATCAGAGCTCTCCTTTCATCTTGCTGTCGTCCAATCAGATCCCTCCTTTTATGCCATGGTCCAATCAGATCGCTCCGTTCCTCCTGCTGTCGTCCAATCAGATCCCTCCTTTCCTCTTGCTATGGTCGAATCAGATCGCTCCTTTCATCTTGCTGTGGTCCAATCAGATCTCTCCTTTTATGCCACGGTCCAATCAGATCGCTCCTTTCCTCCTGCTGTGGTCCAATCAGATCCCTCCTTTCCTCTTGCTGTGGTCCAATCAGATCGCTCCTTTCATCTTGCTGTGGTCCAATCAGATCCCTCCTTTCCTCCTGCTTTGGTCCAATCAGATCCCTCCTTTCCTCTTGCTGTGGTCCAATCAGATCGCTCATTTCATCTTGCTGTGGTCCAATCAGATCCCTCCTTTCCTCTTGCTGTGGTCCAATCAGAGCTCTCCTTTCATCTTGCTGTCGTCCAATCAGATCGCTCCTTTCCGCCTGCTGTGGTCCAATCAGATCCCTCCTTTCCTCTTGCTGTGGTCCAATCAGATCCCTCCTTTTATGCCACGGTCCAATCACAGCTCTCCTTTCATCTTGCTGTGGTCCAATCAGATGGCTCCTTTCTTCCTGCTGTGGTCCAATCAGATCGCTCCTTTCCTCCTGCTGTGGTCCAATCAGATCCATCCTTTCCTCTTGCTGTGGTCCAATCAGAGCTCTCCTTTAACCTTGCTGTCGTCCAATCAGATCGCTCCTTTCTTCCTGCTGTGGTCCAATCAGATCCCTCCTTTTATGCCACGGTCCAATCAGAGCTCTCCTTTCATCTTGCTGTCGTCCAATCAGATCGCTCCTTTCCTCCTGCTGTGGTCCAATCAGATCCCTCCTCTTATGCCACGGTCCAATCAGATCCCTCCTTTCCTCCTGCTGTGGTCCAATCAGATCCCTCCTTTCCTCCTGCTGTGGTCCAATCAGATCGCTCCTTTCATCTTGCTGTCGTCCAATCAGATCCCTCCTTTTATGCCACGGTCCAATCAGATCGCTCCTTTCCTCCTGCTGTCGTAAAATCAGATCCCTCCTTTCCTCTTGCTGTGGTCCAATCAGATCGCTCCTTTCATCTTGCTGTGGTCCAATCAGATCGCTCCTTTCCTCCTGATGTGGTCCAATCAGATCCCTCCTTTCCTCTTGCTGTGGTCCAATCAGATCCCTCCTTTTATGCCACGGTCCAATCAGAGCTCTCCTTTCATCTTGCTGTGGTCCAATCAGATCGCTCCTTTTATGCCACGGTCCAATCAGATCGCTCCTTCCTCCTGCTGTCGTCCAATCAGATCCCTCCTTTCCTCTTGCTGTGTTCCAATCAGAGATCTCCTTTCATCTTGCTGTCGTCCAATCAGATCCCTCCTTTTATGCCACGGTCCAATCAGATCGCTCCTTTCCTCCTGCTGTGGTCCAATCAGATCCCTCCTTTCCTCCTGCTGTGGTCCAATCAGATCCCTCCTTTCCTCTTGCTGTGGTCCAATCAGAGCTCTCCTTTCATCTTGCTGTTGTCCAATCAGATCCCTCCTTTTATGCCACGGTCCAATCAGATCGCTCCTTTCCTCCTGCTGTCGTCCAATCAGATCCCTCCTTTCCTCTTGCTGTGGTCCAATCAGAGATCTCCTTTCATCTTGCTGTCGTCCAATCAGATCCCTCCTTTTATGCCACGGTCCAATCAGATCGCTCCTTTCCTCCTGCTGTGGTCCAATCAGATCCCTCCTTTCCTCTTGCTGTGGTCCAATCAGAGCTCTACTTTCATCTTGCTGTGGTCCAATCAGATCCCTCCTTTCCTCTTGCTGTGGTCCAATCAGAGCTCTCCTTTCATCTTGCTGTTGTCCAATCAGATCGCTCCTTTCTTCCTGCTGTGGTACAATCAGATCCCTCCTTTTATGACACAGTCCAATCAGAGCTCTCCTTTCATCTTGCTGTCGTCCAATCAGATCGCTCCTATCCTCCTGCTGTGGTACAGTCAGATCCCTCCTTTCCTCTTGCTGTGGTCCAATCAGATCCCTCCTCTTATGCCACGGTCCAATCAGAGCTCTCCATTCATCTTGCTGTGGTCCAATCAGATCGCTCCTTTCCTCCTGCTGTAGTCCAATCAGATCCCTCCTTTCCCCTTGCTGTGGTCCCATCAGATCCCTCCTTTCCTCCTGCTGTGGTCCAATCAGATCCCTCCTTTCCTCTTGCTGTGGTCCAATCAGAGCTCTCCTTTCATCTTGCTGTCGTCCAATCAGATCGCTCCTTTCCGCCTGCTGTGGTCCAATCAGATCCCTCCTTTCCTCTTGCTGTGGTCCAATCAGATCCCTCCTTTTATGCCACGGTCCAATCACAGCTCTCCTTTCATCTTGCTGTGGTCCAATCAGATCGCTCCTTTCCTCCTGCTGTGGTCCAATCAGATCCATCCTTTCCTCTTGCTGTGGTCCAATCAGAGCTCTCCTTTAACCTTGCTGTCGTCCAATCAGATCGCTCCTTTCTTCCTGCTGTGGTCCAATCAGATCCCTCCTTTTATGCCACGGTCCAATCAGAGCTCTCATTTCATCTTGCTGTCGTCCAATCAGATCGCTCCTTTCCTCCTGCTGTGGTCCAATCAGATCCCTCCTCTTATGCCACGGTCCAATCAGAGCTCTCCATTCATCTTGCTGTGGTCCAATCAGATCGCTCCTTTCCTCCTGCTGTGGTCCAATCAGATCCCTCCTTTCCTCCTGCTGTGGTCCAATCAGAGATCTCCTTTCATCTTGCTGTCGTCCAATCAGATCCCTCCTTTTATGCCACGGTCCAATCAGATCCCTCCTTTCCTCCTGCTGTGGTCCAATCAGATCCCTCCTTTCCTCCTGCTGTGGTCCAATCAGATCGCTCCTTTCATCTTGCTGTCGTCCAATCAGATCCCTCCTTTTATGCCACGGTCCAATCAGATCGCTCCTTTCCTCCTGCTATCGTCCAATCAGATCCCTCCTTTCCTCTTGCTGTGGTCCAATCAGATCGCTCCTTTCATCTTGCTGTGGTCCAATCAGATCGCTCCTTTCCTCCTGATGTGGTCCAATCAGATCCCTCCTTTCCTCTTGCTGTGGTCCAATCAGATCCCTCCTTTTATGCCACGGTCCAATCAGAGCTCTCCTTTCATCTTGCTGTGGTCCAATCAGATCGCTCCTTTTATGCCACGGTCCAATCAGATCGCTCCTTTCCTCCTGCTGTCGTCCAATCAGATCCCTCCTTTCCTCTTGCTGTGGTCCAATCAGAGATCTCCTTTCATCTTGCTGTCGTCCAATCAGATCCCTCCTTTTATGCCACGGTCCAATCAGATCGCTCCTTTCCTCCTGCTGTGGTCCAATCAGATCCCTCCTTTCCTCCTGCTGTGGTCCAATCAGATCCCTCCTTTCCTCTTGCTGTGGTCCAATCAGAGCTCTCCTTTCATCTTGTTTTCATACAATCAGATCCCTCCTCTTATGCCACGGTCAAATCAGATCGCTCCTTTCATCCTGCTGTCGTCCAATCAGATCCCTCCTTTCCTCTTGCTGTGGTCCAATCAGATCCCTCCTTTTATGCCACGGTCCAATCAGATCGCTCCTTTCCTCCTGCTGTGGTCCAATCAGATCCCTCCTTTCCTCTTGCTGTGGTCCAATCAGAGCTCTACTTTCATCTTGCTGTGGTCCAATCAGATCCCTCCTTTCCTCCTGCTGTGGTCCAATCAGATCCCTCCTTTCCTCTTGCTGTAGTCCAATCAGAGCTCTCCTTTCCTCCTGCTGTGGTCCAATCAGATCCCTCCTTTTATGCCACGGTCCAATCAGAGCTCTCCTTTCATATTGCTGTCGTCCAATCAGATCGCTCCTTTCCTCCTGCTGTCGTCCAATCAGATCCCTCCTTTCCTCTTGCTGTGGTCCAATCATATCCCTCCTCTTATGCCACGGTCCAATCAGAGCTCTCCATTCATCTTGCTGTGGTCCAATCAGATCGCTCCTTCCTCCTGCTGTCGTCCAATCAGATCCCTCCTTTCCTCTTGCTGTGTTCCAATCAGAGATCTCCTTTCATCTTGCTGTCGTCCAATCAGATCGCTCCTTTCATCTTGCTGTCGTCCAATCAGATCGCTCCTTTCCTCCTGCTGTGGTCCAATCAGATCCTGCCTTTCCTCCTGCTGTGGTCCAATCAGATCCCTCCTCTTATGCCACGGTCCAATCAGAGCTCTCCATTCATCTTGCTGTGGTCCAATCAGATCGCTCCTTTCCTCCTGATGTTGGCCAATCAGATCCCTCCTTTCCTCCTGCTGTGGTCCAATCAGATCCCTCCTTTCCTCTTGCTGTTGTCCAATCAGATCCCTCCTTTTATGCCACGGTCCAATCAGAGCTCTCCTTTCATCTTGCTGTGGTCCAATCAGATCGCTCCTTTCCTCCTGCTGTGGTCCAATCAGATCCCTCCTTTCCTCTTGCTGTGGTCCAATCAGATCCCTCCTCTAATGCCACGGTCCAATCAGATCGCTCCTTTCCTCCTTCTGTGGTCCAATCAGATCCCTCCTTTCCTCCTGCTGTGGTCCAATCAGATCCCTCCTTTCCTCTTGCTGTGGTCCAATCAGAGCTCTCCTTTCATCTTGTTTTCGTCCAATCAGATCCCCCCTTTTATGCCACGGTCCAATCAGATCGCTCCTTTCCTCCTGCTGTCGTCCAATCAGATCCCTCCTTTCCTCTTGCTGTGGTCCAATCAGATCCCTCCTTTTATGCCACGGTCCAATCAGAGCTCTCCTTTCATCTTGCTGTGGTCCAATCAGATCGCTCCTTTCCTCCTGCTGTGGTCCAATCAGATCCCTCCTTTCCTCTTGCTTTTGTCCAATCAAATCCCTCCTTTCCTCCTGCTGTGGTCCAATCAGATCCCTCCTTTCCTCTTGCTGTGGTCCAATCAGAGCTCTCCTTTCATCTTGCTGTCGTCCAATCAGATCGCTCCTTTCCTCCTGCTGTGGTCCAATCAGAGCTCTCCTTTCATCTTGCTGTTGTCCAATCAGATCCCTCCTTTTATGCCACGGTCCAATCAGATCGCTCCTTTCCTCCTGCTGTCGTCCAATCAGATCCCTCCTTTCCTCTTGCTGTGGTCCAATCAGAGATCTCCTTTCATCTTGCTGTCGTCCAATCAGATCGCTCCTTTCATCTTGCTGTCGTCCAATCAGATCGCTCCTTTCCACCTGCTGTGGTCCAATCAGATCCCTCCTTTCCTCTTTCTGTGGTCCAATCAGATCCCTCCTCTTATGCCACGGTCCAATCAGAGCTCTCCATTCATCTTGCTGTGGTCCAATCAGATCCCTCCTCTTATGCCACGGTCCAATCAGAGCTCTCCATTCATCTTGCTGTGGTCCAATCAGATCGCTCCTTTCCTCCTGCTGTGGTCCATTCAGATCCCTCCTTTCCTCCTGCTGTGGTCCAATCAGATCCCTCCTTCCCTCTTGCTGTGGTCCAATCAGAGCTCTCCTTTCATTTTGCTGTCGTCCAATCAGATCCCTCCTTTTATGCCACGGTCCAATAAGATCGCTCCTTTCCTCCTGCTGTCGTCCAATCAGATCCCTCCTTTCCTCTTGCTGTGGTCCAATCAGATCACTCCTTTCATCTTGCTGTGGTCCAATCAGATCCCTCCTTTCCTCCTGCTGTGGTCCAATCAGATCCCTCCTTTCCTCTTGCTCTGGTCCAATCAGAGCTCTCCTTTCATCTTGCTGTCATCCAATCAGATCGTTCCTTTCCTCCTGCTGTGGTCGAATCAGATCCCTCCTTTCCTCTTGCTGTGGTCCAATCAGATCCCTCCTCTTATGCCACGGTGCAATCAGAGCTCTCCATTCATCTTGCTGTGGTCCAATCAGATCGCTCCTTTCCTCCTGCTGTGGTCCAATCAGATCCCTCCTTTCCTCCTGCTGTAGTCCAATCAGATCCCTCCTTTCCTCTTTCTGTGGTCCAATCAGAGCTCTCCTTTCATCTTGCTGTCGTCCAATCAGATCCCTCCTTTTATGCCACGGTCCAATCAGATCGCTCCTTTCCTCCTGCTGTCGTCCAATCAGATCCCTCCTTTCCTCTTGCTGTGGTCCAATCAGATCGCTCCTTTCCTCCTGCTGTGGTCCAATCAGATCCCTCCTTTCCTCTTGCTGTTGTCCAATCAGATCCCTCCTTTTATGCCACGGTCCAATCAGAGCTCTCCTTTCATCTTGCTGTGGTCCAATCAGATCGCTCCTTTCCTCCTGCTGTGGTCCAATCAGATCCCTCCTTTCCTCTTGCTGTGGTCCAATCAGATCCCTCCTCTAATGCCACGGTCCAATCAGATCGCTCCTTTCCTCCTTCTGTGGTCCAATCAGATCCCTCCTTTCCTCCTGCTGTGGTCCAATCAGATCCCTCCTTTCCTCTTGCTGTGGTCCAATCAGAGCTCTCCTTTCATCTTGTTTTCGTCCAATCAGATCCCCCCTTTTATGCCACGGTCCAATCAGATCGCTCCTTTCCTCCTGCTGTCGTCCAATCAGATCCCTCCTTTCCTCTTGCTGTGGTCCAATCAGATCCCTCCTTTTATGCCACGGTCCAATCAGAGCTCTCCTTTCATCTTGCTGTGGTCCAATCAGATCGCTCCTTTCCTCCTGCTGTGGTCCAATCAGATCCCTCCTTTCCTCTTGCTGTTGTCCAATCAGATCCCTCCTTTCCTCCTGCTGTGGTCCAATCAGATCCCTCCTTTCCTCTTGCTGTGGTCCAATCAGAGCTCTCCTTTCATCTTGCTGTCGTCCAATCAGATCGCTCCTTTCCTCCTGCTGTGGTCCAATCAGATCCCTCCTTTCCTCTTGCTGTGGTCCAATCAGATCCCTCCTTTTATGCCACGGTCCAATCAGAGCTCTCCTTTCATCTTGCTGTGGTCCAATCAGATCGCTCCTTTCCTCCTGCTGTGGTCCAATCAGATCCCTCCTTTCCTCTTGCTGTGGTCCAATCAGAGCTCTCCTTTCACCTTGCTGTCGTCCAATCAGATCGCTCCTTTCTTGCTGCTGTGGTCCAATCAGATCCCTCCTTTTTCCTCCTCCTTTTTTAAACAACCTTTAAAGGCAAAAAACGCTGTTTCCAGCCCGAAATAGCATTTTGGCACATAGAAAAGTGATTCCACCTATAAACCAATTTTTTTGCAGATAAAACACTGTTTCTCCATCCAAATAGCCTTTAAAGGCAAAAAACGCTGTTTCCAGCCCCAAACAGCATTTTGGCACATAAATCATTGTTTCTCCCTCCAAACTGCCTTTAAAGTGGGACCTTGCATGGCTGGAAAGGCCTCAGTAAAGTTAATGAGAAGGCCTTCATTGACTTAACATTGGTGACCTTTTGAACTTTGGGGTCACTTTTGGGGCACTTCCTGTGGTCCTAGACGGACAAAATTGAACTCACACGTTCGGTGGGACGCCAGCTATCAGACAAAAGTGGTTGCAAGTCAATCGGGACTTGCATGGCTGAAAAGGCCTCAGTAAATTTGTTCCTCATACATTGGCCACCTTTTGAACTTTGGGGTCACTTTTGGGGCACTTCCTGTGGTCCTAGAACGACAAAATTGCACTCTCACGTTCGGTGGGACGCCAGCTTTCAGGCAAAAGTGGTTGCAAGTCAATCGGACCTTGTATGGCTGAAAAGGCCTCAGTAAAGTTGATGAGAAGGCCTTCATTGACTTAACATTGGTGACCTTTTGAAGTTTGAGGTCACTTTTCGGGCACATCCTGTGGTCCTAGAAGGACAAAATTGAACTCACACGGTCGGTGGGACGCCAGCTTTCAAGCAAAAGTGGTTGCAAGTCAATCGGGACTTGCATGGCTGAAAAGGCCTCAGTAAAGTTGATGAGAAGGCCTTCATTGACTTAACATTGGTGACCTTTTGAACTTTGGGGTCACTTTTGGGGCACTTCCTGTGGTCCTAGAAGGACAAAATTGAACTCACACGTTCGGTGGGACGCCAGCTTTCAGGCAAAAGTGGTTGCAAGTCAATCGGGACTTGCATGGCTGAAAAGGCCTCAGTAAAGTTGATGAGAAGGCCTTCATTGACTAAACATTGGTGACCTTTTGAAGTTTGGGGTCACTTTTGGGGCACTTCCTGTGGTCCTAGAAGGACAAAATTGAACTCACACAGTCGGTGGGATGCCAGCTTTCAAGCAAAAGTAGTTGCAAGTCAATCGGGACTTGCATGGCTGAAAAGGCCTCAGTAAATTTGTTCCTCATACATTGGCCACCTTTTGAACTTTGGGGTCACTTTTGGGGCACTTCCTGTGGTCCTAGAAGGACAAAATTGAACTCACACGTTCGGTGGGACGCCAGCTATCAGGCAAAAGTGGTTGCAAGTCAATCGGGACTTGCATGGCTGAAAAGGCCTCAGTAAATTTGTTCCTCATACATTGGCCACCTTTTGAACTTTGGGGTCACTTTTGGGGCACTTCCTGTGGTCCTAGAAGGACAAAATTGAACTCACACGTTCGGTGGGACGCCAGCTTTCAAGCAAAAGTGGTTGCAAGTCAATTAGGACTTGCATGGCTAAAAAGGCCTCAGTAAAGTTGATGAGAAGGCCTTCATTGACTTAACATTGGTGACCTTTTGAAGTTTGAGGTCACTTTTGGGGCACTTCCTGTGGTCCTAGAAGGACAAAATTGAACTCACACGTTCGGTGGGACGCCAGCTTTCAGGCAAAAGTGGTTGCAAGTCAATCGGGACTTGCATGGCTGAAAAGGCCTCAGTAAATTTGTTCCTCATACATTGGCCACATGATGCATGGCTGAAAAGGCCTCAGTAGTAGCAGTTTCCAGCCGCAAACAGCATTTTAACACATAAAACATTGTTTGGCCCTCCAAGCTGCCTTTAAACGCAAAAAACGCAGTAAAAAACTGTTTCTCCATCCAAACAGCCTCAAAGGCAAAAAACGCTGTTTCCAGCCTGAAACAGCATTTTGCCACATAAAACAGTGATTCCACCACAAAACAGCATTTTGCCACATAAAACAGTGTTTCTCTCTCCAAACAGCATTTTGCCACATAAAACAGTGATTCCACCACAAAACAGCATTTTGCCACATAAAACAGTGTTTCTCTCTCTAAACATCATTTTGCCACATAAAACAGTGATTCCACCTATAAACAGCATTTTGGCAGATAAAACACTGTTTCTCCATCCAAACAGCCTTTAAAGGCAAAAAACGCTGTTTCCAGCCCGAAACAGCATTTTGCCACATAAAACAGTGATTCTGCTTCCAAACTGCTTTTAAACGCAAAAAACGCTGTTTCCAGCCTGAAACAGCATTTTGCCACATAAAACAGTGATTCCACCACAAAACAGCATTTTGCCACATAAAACAGTGTTTCTCTCTCCAAACAGCATTTTGCCACATAAAACAGTGATTCCACCACAAAACAGCATTTTGCCACATAAAACCCTGTTTCTCCCTCTAAACAGCCTTTAAAGGCAAAAAACGCTGTTTCCAGCCAGAAACAGCATTTTGCCACATAAAACAGTGATTCTGCCTCCAAACTGCTTTTAAACGCAAAAAACGCTGTTCCCAGCCTGAAACAGCATTTTGCCACATAAAACAGTGATTCCACCACAAAACAGCATTTTGCCACATAAAACAGTGTTTCTCTCTCCAAACAGCATTTTGCCACATAAAACAGTGATTCCACCACAAAACAGCATTTTGCCACATAAAACAGTGTTTCTCTCTCCAAACAGCATTTTGCCACATAAAACAGTGATTCCACCACAAAACAGCATTTTGCCACATAAAACAGTGTTTCTCTCTCCAAACAGCATTTTGCCACATAAAACAGTGATTCCACCACAAAACAGCATTTTGCCACATAAAACACTGTTTCTCCCTCTAAACAGCCTTTAAAGGCAAAAAACGCTGTATCCAGCCAGAAACAGCATTTTGCCACATAAAACAGTGATTCTGCCTCCAAACTGCTTTTAAACGCAAAAAACGCTGTTTCCAGCCTGAAACAGCATTTTGCCACATAAAACAGTGTTTCTCTCTCCAAACAGCATTTTGCCACATAAAACAGTGATTCCACCACAAAACAGCATTTTGCCACATAAAACACTGTTTCTCCCTCTAAACTGCCTTTAAAGGCAAAAAACGCTGTTTCCAGCCAGAAACAGCATTTTGCCACATAAAACAGTGATTCCACCTATAAACAGCATTTTGGCAGATAAAACACTGTTTCTCCATCCAAACAGCCTTTAAAGGCAAAAAACGCTGTTTCCAGCCCGAAACAGCATTTTGCCACATAAAACAATGATTCTGCCTCCAAACTGCTTTTAAACGCAAAAAACGCTGTTTCCAGCCTGAAACAGCATTTTGCCACATAAAACAGTGATTCCACCACAAAACAGCATTTTGCCACATAAAACAGTGTTTCTCTCTCCAAACAGCATTTTGCCACATAAAACAGTGATTCCACCACAAAACAGCATTTTGCCACATAAAACCCTGTTTCTCCCTCTAAACAGCCTTTAAAGGCAAAAAACGCTGTTTCCAGCCAGAAACAGCATTTTGCCACATAAAACAGTGATTCCACCTATAAACAGCATTTTGGCACATAAAACACTGTTTCTCCATCCAAACAGCCTTTAAAGGCAAAAAACGCTGTTTCCAGCCCGAAACAGCATTTTGCCACATAAAACAGTGATTCTGCTTCCAAACTGCTTTAAAACGCAAAAAACGCTGTTTCCAGCCTGAAACAGCATTTTGCCACATAAAACAGTGATTCCACCACAAAACAGCATTTTGCCACATAAAACAGTGTTTCTCTCTCCAAACAGCATTTTGCCACATAAAACAGTGATTCCACCTATAAACAGCATTTTGCCACATAAAACCCTGTTTCTCCCTCTAAACAGCCTTTAAAGGCAAAAAACGCTGTTTCCAGCCAGAAACAGCATTTTGCCACATAAAACAGTGATTCTGCCTCCAAACTGCTTTTAAACGCAAAAAACGCTGTTTCCAGCCTGAAACAGCATTTTGCCACATAAAACAGTGATTCCACCACAAAACAGCATTTTGCCACATAAAACAGTGTTTCTCTCTCCAAACAGCATTTTGCCACATAAAACAGTGATTCCACCACAAAACAGCATTTTGCCACATAAAACACTGTTTCTCCCTCTAAACAGCCTTTAAAGGCAAAAAACGCTGTTTCCAGCCAGAAACAGCATTTTGCCACATAAAACAGTGATTCTGCCTCCAAACTGCTTTTAAACGCAAAAAACGCTGTTTCCAGCCTGAAACAGCATTTTGCCACATAAAACAGTGATTCCACCACAAAACAGCATTTTGCCACATAAAACAGTGTTTCTCTCTCCAAACAGCATTTTGCCACATAAAACAGTGATTCCACCACAAAACAGCATTTTGCCACATAAAACACTGTTTCTCCCTCTAAACAGCCTTTAAAGGCAAAAAACGCTGTTTCCAGCCAGAAACAGCATTTTGCCACATAAAACAATGATTCCACCTATAAACAGCATTTTGGCACATAAAACACTGTTTCTCCATCCAACCAGCCTTTCAAGGCAAAAAACGCTGTTTCCAGCCCGAAACAGCATTTTGCCACATAAAACAGTGATTCTGCTTCCAAACTGCTTTAAAACGCAAAAAAGCTGTTTCCAGCCTGAAACAGCATTTTGCCACATAAAACAGTGATTCCACCACAAAACAGCATTTTGCCACATAAAACAGTGTTTCTCTCTCCAAACAGCATTTTGCCACATAAAACAGTGATTCCACCACAAAACAGCATTTTGCCACATAAAACACTGTTTCTCCCTCTAAACAGCCTTTAAAGGCAAAAAACGCTGTTTCCAGCCAGAAACAGCATTTTGCCACATAAAACAGTGATTCTGCCTCCAAACTGCTTTTAAACGCAAAAAACGCTGTTTCCAGCCTGAAACAGCATTTTGCCACATAAAACAGTGATTCCACCACAAAACAGCATTTTGCCACATAAAACAGTGTTTCTCTCTCCAAACAGCATTTTGCCACATAAAACAGTGATTCCACCACAAAACAGCATTTTGCCACATAAAACACTGTTTCTCCCTCTAAACAGCCTTTAAAGGCAAAAAACGCTGTTTCCAGCCAGAAACAGCATTTTGCCACATAAAACAGTGATTCTGCCTCCAAACTGCTTTTAAACGCAAAAAACGCTGTTTCCAGCCTGAAACAGCATTTTGCCACATAAAACAGTGATTCCACCACAAAACAGCATTTTGCCACATAAAACAGTGTTTCTCTCTCCAAACAGCATTTTGCCACATAAAACAGTGATTCCACCACAAAACAGCATTTTGCCACATAAAACACTGTTTCTCCCTCTAAACAGCCTTTAAAGGCAAAAAACGCTGTTTCCAGCCAGAAACAGCATTTTGCCACATAAAACAGTGATTCTGCCTCCAAACTGCTTTTAAACGCAAAAAACGCTGTTTCCAGCCTGAAACAGCATTTTGCCACATAAAACAGTGATTCCACCACAAAACAGCATTTTGCCACATAAAACAGTGTTTCTCTCTCCAAACAGCATTTTGCCACATAAAACAGTGATTCCACCACAAAACAGCATTTTGCCACATAAAACACTGTTTCTCCCTCTAAACAGCCTTTAAAGGCAAAAAACGCTGTTTCCAGCCAGAAACAGCATTTTGCCACATAAAACAATGATTCCACCTATAAACAGCATTTTGGCACATAAAACACTGTTTCTCCATCCAACCAGCCTTTCAAGGCAAAAAACGCTGTTTCCAGCCCGAAACAGCATTTTGCCACATAAAACAGTGATTCTGCTTCCAAACTGCTTTAAAACGCAAAAAACGCTGTTTCCAGCCTGAAACAGCATTTTGCCACATAAAACAGTGATTCCACCACAAAACAGCATTTTGCCACATAAAACAGTGTTTCTCTCTCCAAACAGCATTTTGCCACATAAAACAGTGATTCCACCACAAAACAGCATTTTGCCACATAAAACACTGTTTCTCCCTCTAAACAGCCTTTAAAGGCAAAAAACGCTGTTTCCAGCCAGAAACAGCATTTTGCCACATAAAACAGTGATTCTGCCTCCAAACTGCTTTTAAACGCAAAAAACGCTGTTTCCAGCCTGAAACAGCATTTTGCCACATAAAACAGTGATTCCACCACAAAACAGCATTTTGCCACATAAAACAGTGTTTCTCTCTCCAAACAGCATTTTGCCACATAAAACAGTGATTCCACCACAAAACAGCATTTTGCCACATAAAACACTGTTTCTCCCTCTAAACAGCCTTTAAAGGCAAAAAACGCTGTTTCCAGCCAGAAACAGCATTTTGCCACATAAAACAGTGATTCTGCCTCCAAACTGCTTTTAAACGCAAAAAACGCTGTTTCCAGCCTGAAACAGCATTTTGCCACATAAAACAGTGATTCCACCACAAAACAGCATTTTGCCACATAAAACAGTGTTTCTCTCTCCAAACAGCATTTTGCCACATAAAACAGTGATTCCACCACAAAACAGCATTTTGCCACATAAAACACTGTTTCTCCCTCTAAACAGCCTTTAAAGGCAAAAAACGCTGTTTCCAGCCAGAAACAGCATTTTGCCACATAAAACAATGATTCCACCTATAAACAGCATTTTGGCACATAAAACACTGTTTCTCCATCCAACCAGCCTTTAAAGGCAAAAAACGCTGTTTCCAGCCCGAAACAGCATTTTGCCACATAAAACAGTGATTCTGCTTCCAAACTGCTTTAAAACGCAAAAAACGCTGTTTCCAGCCTGAAACAGCATTTTGCCACATAAAACAGTGATTCCACCACAAAACAGCATTTTGCCACATAAAACAGTGTTTCTCTCTCCAAACAGCATTTTGCCACATAAAACAGTGATTCCACCACAAAACAGCATTTTGCCACATAAAACACTGTTTCTCCCTCTAAACAGCCTTTAAAGGCAAAAAACGCTGTTTCCAGCCAGAAACAGCATTTTGCCACATAAAACAGTGATTCTGCCTCCAAACTGCTTTTAAACGCAAAAAACGCTGTTTCCAGCCTGAAACAGCATTTTGCCACATAAAACAGTGATTCCACCACAAAACAGCATTTTGCCACATAAAACAGTGTTTCTCTCTCCAAACAGCATTTTGCCACATAAAACAGTGATTCCACCACAAAACAGCATTTTGCCACATAAAACACTGTTTCTCCCTCTAAACTGCCTTTAAAGGCAAAAAACGTTGTTTCCAGCCAGAAACAGCATTTTGCCACATAAAACAGTGATTCCACCTATAAACAGCATTTTGGCAGATAAAACACTGTTTCTCCATCCAAACAGCCTTTAAAGGCAAAAAACGCTGTTTCCAGCCAGAAACAGCATTTTGCCACATAAAACAATGATTCTGCCTCCAAACTGCTTTTAAACGCAAAAAACGCTGTTTCCAGCCTGAAACAGCATTTTGCCACATAAAACAGTGATTCCACCACAAAACAGCATTTTGCCACATAAAACAGTGTTTCTCTCTCCAAACAGCATTTTGCCACATAAAACAGTGATTCCACCTATAAACAGCATTTTGCCACATAAAACCCTGTTTCTCCCTCTAAACAGCCTTTAAAGGCAAAAAACGCTGTTTCCAGCCAGAAACAGCATTTTGCCACATAAAACAGTGATTCTGCCTCCAAACTGCTTTTAAACGCAAAAAACGCTGTTTCCAGCCTGAAACAGCATTTTGCCACATAAAACAGTGATTCCACCACAAAACAGCATTTTGCCACATAAAACTGTGTTTCTCTCTCCAAACAGCATTTTGCCACATAAAACAGTGATTCCACCACAAAACAGCATTTTGCCACATAAAACACTGTTTCTCCCTCTAAACTGCCTTTAAAGGCAAAAAACGCTGTTTCCAGCCAGAAACAGCATTTTGCCACATAAAACAATGATTCCACCTATAAACAGCATTTTGGCACATAAAACACTGTTTCTCCATCCAACCAGCCTTTCAAGGCAAAAAACGCTGTTTCCAGCCCGAAACAGCATTTTGCCACATAAAACAGTGATTCTGCTTCCAAACTGCTTTAAAACGCAAAAAACGCTGTTTCCAGCCTGAAACAGCATTTTGCCACATAAAACAGTGATTCCACCACAAAACAGCATTTTGCCACATAAAACAGTGTTTCTCTCTCCAAACAGCATTTTGCCACATAAAACAGTGATTCCACCACAAAACAGCATTTTGCCACATAAAACACTGTTTCTCCCTCTAAACAGCCTTTAAAGGCAAAAAACGCTGTTTCCAGCCAGAAACAGCATTTTGCCACATAAAACAGTGATTCTGCCTCCAAACTGCTTTTAAACGCAAAAAACGCTGTTTCCAGCCTGAAACAGCATTTTGCCACATAAAACAGTGATTCCACCACAAAACAGCATTTTGCCACATAAAACAGTGTTTCTCTCTCCAAACAGCATTTTGCCACATAAAACAGTGATTCCACCACAAAACAGCATTTTGCCACATAAAACACTGTTTCTCCCTCTAAACAGCCTTTAAAGGCAAAAAACGCTGTTTCCAGCCAGAAACAGCATTTTGCCACATAAAACAGTGATTCTGCCTCCAAACTGCTTTTAAACGCAAAAAACGCTGTTTCCAGCCTGAAACAGCATTTTGCCACATAAAACAGTGATTCCACCACAAAACAGCATTTTGCCACATAAAACAGTGTTTCTCTCTCCAAACAGCATTTTGCCACATAAAACAGTGATTCCACCACAAAACAGCATTTTGCCACATAAAACACTGTTTCTCCCTCTAAACAGCCTTTAAAGGCAAAAAACGCTGTTTCCAGCCAGAAACAGCATTTTGCCACATAAAACAATGATTCCACCTATAAACAGCATTTTGGCACATAAAACACTGTTTCTCCATCCAACCAGCCTTTAAAGGCAAAAAACGCTGTTTCCAGCCCGAAACAGCATTTTGCCACATAAAACAGTGATTCTGCTTCCAAACTGCTTTAAAACGCAAAAAACGCTGTTTCCAGCCTGAAACAGCATTTTGCCACATAAAACAGTGATTCCACCACAAAACAGCATTTTGCCACATAAAACAGTGTTTCTCTCTCCAAACAGCATTTTGCCACATAAAACAGTGATTCCACCACAAAACAGCATTTTGCCACATAAAACACTGTTTCTCCCTCTAAACAGCCTTTAAAGGCAAAAAACGCTGTTTCCAGCCAGAAACAGCATTTTGCCACATAAAACAGTGATTCTGCCTCCAAACTGCTTTTAAACGCAAAAAACGCTGTTTCCAGCCTGAAACAGCATTTTGCCACATAAAACAGTGATTCCACCACAAAACAGCATTTTGCCACATAAAACAGTGTTTCTCTCTCCAAACAGCATTTTGCCACATAAAACAGTGATTCCACCACAAAACAGCATTTTGCCACATAAAACACTGTTTCTCCCTCTAAACTGCCTTTAAAGGCAAAAAACGTTGTTTCCAGCCAGAAACAGCATTTTGCCACATAAAACAGTGATTCCACCTATAAACAGCATTTTGGCAGATAAAACACTGTTTCTCCATCCAAACAGCCTTTAAAGGCAAAAAACGCTGTTTCCAGCCAGAAACAGCATTTTGCCACATAAAACAATGATTCTGCCTCCAAACTGCTTTTAAACGCAAAAAACGCTGTTTCCAGCCTGAAACAGCATTTTGCCACATAAAACAGTGATTCCACCACAAAACAGCATTTTGCCACATAAAACAGTGTTTCTCTCTCCAAACAGCATTTTGCCACATAAAACAGTGATTCCACCTATAAACAGCATTTTGCCACATAAAACCCTGTTTCTCCCTCTAAACAGCCTTTAAAGGCAAAAAACGCTGTTTCCAGCCAGAAACAGCATTTTGCCACATAAAACAGTGATTCTGCCTCCAAACTGCTTTTAAACGCAAAAAACGCTGTTTCCAGCCTGAAACAGCATTTTGCCACATAAAACAGTGATTCCACCACAAAACAGCATTTTGCCACATAAAACTGTGTTTCTCTCTCCAAACAGCATTTTGCCACATAAAACAGTGATTCCACCACAAAACAGCATTTTGCCACATAAAACACTGTTTCTCCCTCTAAACTGCCTTTAAAGGCAAAAAACGCTGTTTCCAGCCAGAAACAGCATTTTGCCACATAAAACAGTGATTCCACCTATAAACAGCATTTTGGCAGATAAAACACTGTTTCTCCATCCAAACAGCCTTTAAAGGCAAAAAACGCTGTTTCCAGCCCGAAACAGCATTTTGCCACATAAAACAATGATTCTGCCTCCAAACTGCTTTTAAACGCAAAAAACGCTGTTTCCAGCCTGAAACAGCATTTTGCCACATAAAACAGTGATTCCACCACAAAACAGCATTTTGCCACATAAAACAGTGTTTCTCTCTCCAAACAGCATTTTGCCACATAAAACAGTGATTCCACCACAAAACAGCATTTTGCCACATAAAACCCTGTTTCTCCCTCTAAACAGCCTTTAAAGGCAAAAAACGCTGTTTCCAGCCAGAAACAGCATTTTGCCACATAAAACAGTGATTCTGCCTCCAAACTGCTTTTAAACGCAAAAAACGCTGTTTCCAGCCTGAAACAGCATTTTGCCACATAAAACAGTGATTCCACCACAAAACAGCATTTTGCCACATAAAACAGTGTTTCTCTCTCCAAACAGCATTTTGCCACATAAAACAGTGATTCCACCACAAAACAGCATTTTGCCACATAAAACACTGTTTCTCCCTCTAAACTGCCTTTAAAGGCAAAAAACGCTGTTTCCAGCCAGAAACAGCATTTTGCCACATAAAACAGTGATTCCACCTATAAACAGCATTTTGGCAGATAAAACACTGTTTCTCCATCCAAACAGCCTTTAAAGGCAAAAAACGCTGTTTCCAGCCCGAAACAGCATTTAGCCACATAAAACAATGATTCTGCCTCCAAACTGCTTTTAAACGCAAAAAACGCTGTTTCCAGCCTGAAACAGCATTTTGCCACATAAAACAGTGATTCCACCACAAAACAGCATTTTGCCACATAAAACAGTGTTTCTCTCTCCAAACAGCATTTTGCCACATAAAACAGTGATTCCACCACAAAACAGCATTTTGCCACATAAAACACTGTTTCTCCCTCTAAACTGCCTTTAAAGGCAAAAAACGCTGTTTCCAGCCAGAAACAGCATTTTGCCACATAAAACAGTGATTCCACCTATAAACAGCATTTTGGCAGATAAAACACTGTTTCTCCATCCAAACAGCCTTTAAAGGCAAAAAACGCTGTTTCCAGCCCGAAACAGCATTTTGCCACATAAAACAGTGATTCCACCACAAAACAGCATTTTGCCACATAAAACATTGTTTCTCTCTCCAAACAGCATTTTGCCACATAAAACAGTGATTCCACCACAAAACAGCATTTTGCCACATAAAACACTGTTTCTCCCTCTAAACAGCCTTTAAAGGCAAAAAACGCTGTTTCCAGCCAGAAACAGCATTTTGCCACATAAAACAGTGATTCTGCCTCCAAACTGCTTTCAAACGCAAAAAACGCTGTTTCCAGCCTGAAACAGCATTTTGCCACATAAAACAGTGATTCCACCACAAAACAGCATTTTGCCACATAAAACAGTGTTTCTCTCTCCAAACAGCATTTTGCCACATAAAACAGTGATTCCACCACAAAACAGCATTTTGCCACATAAAACACTGTTTCTCCCTCTAAACTGCCTTTAAAGGCAAAAAACGCTGTTTCCAGCCAGAAACAGCATTTTGCCACATAAAACAGTGATTCCATCTATAAACAGCATTTTGGCAGATAAAACACTGTTTCTCCATCCAAACAACCTTTAAAGGCAAAAAACGCTGTTTCCAGCCCGAAACAGCATTTTGCCACATAAAACAGTGATTCTGCCTCCAAACTGCTCTTAAACGCAAAAAACGCTGTTTCCAGCCTGAAACAGCATTTTGCCACATAAAACAGTGATTCCACCACAAAACAGCATTTTGCCACATAAAACAGTGTTTCTCTCTCCAAACAGCATTTTGCCACATAAAACAGTGATTCCACCACAAAACAGCATTTTGCCACATAAAACAGTGATTCTGCCTCCAAACTGCTTTTAAACGCAAAAAACGCTGTTTCCAGCCTGAAACAGCATTTTGCCACATAAAACAGTGATTCCACCTATAAACAGCATTTTGGCAGATAAAACACTGTTTCTCCATCCAAACAGCCTTTAAAGGCAAAAAACGCTGTTTCCAGCCCGAAACAGCATTTTGCCACATAAAACAGTAATTCTGCCTCCAAACTGCTTTTAAACGCAAAAAACGCTGTTTCCAGCCTGAAACAGCATTTTGCCACATAAAACAGTGATTCCACCACAAAGCAGCATTTTGCCACATAAAACAGTGTTTCTCTCTCCAAACAGCATTTTGCCACATAAACCAGTGATTCCACCACAAAACAGCATTTTGCCACATAAAACACTGTTTCTCCCTCTAAACAGCCTTTAAAAGGCAAAAAACGCTGTTTCCAGCCAGAAACAGCATTTTGCCACATAAAACAGTGATTCCACCTATAAACAGCATTTTGCCACATAAAACACTGTTTCTCCATCCAAACAGCCTTTAAAGGCAAAAAACGCTGTTTCCAGCCCGAAACAGCATTTTGCGACATAAAACACTGTGTCTCCCTCTAAACAGCCTTTAAAAGGCAAAAAACGCTGTTTCCAGCCAGAAACAGCATTTTGCCACATAAAACAGTGATTCCACCTATAAACAGCATTTTGGCAGATAAAACACTGTTTCTCCATCCAAACAACCTTTAAAGGCAAAAAACGCTGTTTCCAGCCCGAAACAGCATTTTGCCACATAAAACAGTGATTCCACCACAAAACAGCATTTTGGCAGATAAAACACTGTTTCTCCATCCAAACTGCAATTAAAGTGGGACATTGCATGGCTGAAAAGGCCTCAGTAAAGTTGATGAGAAGGCCGTCATTGACTTAACATTGGTGACCTTTTGAACTTTGGGGTCACTTTTGGGGCACTTCCTGTGGTCCTAGAAGGACAAAATTGGACTCACTCGTTCGGTGGGTGGCCAGCTTTCAGGCAAAAGTGGTTGCAAGTCAATCGGACCTTGTATGGCTGAAAAGGCCTCAGTAAAGTTGATGAGAAGGCCGTCATTGACTTAACATTGGTGACCTTTTGAACTTTGGGGTCACTTTTGGGGCACTTCCTGTGGTCCTAGAAGGACAAAATTGGACTCACTCGTTCGGTGGGTGGCCAGCTTTCAGGCAAAAGTGGTTGCAAGTCAATCGGACCTTGTATGGCTGAAAAGGCCTCAGTAAAGTTGATGAGAAGGCCTTCATTGACTTAACATTGGTGACCTTTTGAATTTGAGGTCACTTTTGGGGCACTTCCTGTGGTCCTAGAATGACAACATTGAACTCACACTTTCGGTGGGATGCCAGCTATCAGGCAAAATTGGTTGCAAGTCAATTGGGCCTTGCATGGCTGAAAAGGCCTCAGAAAAGTTGTTCCTCATACATTGGTGACCTTTTGAACTTTGGGGTAACTTTTGGGGCACTTCCTGTGGTCCTAGAAGGACATCATTGCACTCACACGTTCGGTGGGATGCCAGCTTTCAGGCAAAAGTGGTTGCAAGTCAATCGGACATTGTATGGCTGAAAAGGCCTCAGTAAAGTTGATGAGAAGGCCTTCATTGACTTAACATTGGTGACCTTTTGAAGTTTGAGGTCACTTTTGGGGCACTTCCTGTGGACAGCTGCTGCATAAACACCAGCGAACTCAAGTGCCAAAAAATAAAATTCACTCAATGGTAACGGTAAAATGGATGTAAAATATTGTATCTGTAACTACCGTATTTCCTCTAATATTGGCCCGGGCCTTTATTTACCTCAACTGCAGAGGGTTCCAGGCCTTCATTGGAAGCAGGCTTATATTAGAGACAGGCCTTTATTTCTAATTCCCTCTGTTTGATAAGTATATTTGCTCATATTTTAGTATGAAGTTAGATTTTCTGATCTGCTTCTGTTGGGGTACGTTAGGTAGCCGTTTTTTTGTTACTGCAATGCATTATGATAATTACGGTAATCGACGACGGAATGTGAAATTTAGTCAGCTCAGCCAATCAGCAGTCATGCAACACCAGACTGTAGTCAGCCCAGCCAATCAGCAGCCATGTAACATTCAAATGTAGTCAGGTTAGTAAATCAGAAGTCATGTAATACCTGCCTGTAGTCAGCTCTGCCAATCAGCAGCCATGTAACACTCAAATGTAGTCAGCTCAGCCAATCAGCAGCCATGTAACACTCAAATGTAGTCAGCTCAGCCAATCAGCAGTCATGTAACACTAGACTGTAGTCAGCTCACCCAGTCAGCAGCCATGTGACACTAGACTGTAGCCAGCTCAGCCAATCAGCAGCCGTGTAACACTAGCCTGTAGTTAGCTCAGGCATCAGAAGTAATGTATCACTCAAAATTAGTCAGCTCAGCCAATCAGCAGCCATGTAACACTCAAATGTAGTCAGCTCAGCCAATCAGCAGTCATGTAACACCAGACTGTAGTCAGCCCAGCCAATCAGCAGCCATGTAACACTCAAATGTAGTCAGGGTAGTGAATCAGAAGTCATGTAATACATGCCTGTAGTCAGCTCAGCCAATTAGCAGTCATGTAAAACTACATTGAAGTCAGCTCTTCCAATCAGCAGCGATGTAACACTCAAATATAGTCAGCTCAGGCAATCATAAGTCATGTAACACTTGCCTGTAGTCAGATAAGCCAATCAGCAAACATGTAACACTCAAATGTAGTGATCTCAGCCAATCAGCAGCCATGTAACACTAGCCTGTAGTCAGCTCAGCCAATCAGCAATCTTGTAACACTAGCCTATCATCAGCACAGCCAATCAGCAGTAATGTAACACTCGCCTGTCCTCAGCTCAGCCAATCACAAATCATATAACACTAGCCTGTAGTGAGTTCAACCTATCAGCAGCCATGTAACACTAGCCTGTAATCAACTCAGCCAATCATAAGTCATGTAACACTAGACTGTATTAAGGTCAGCCAATCAGCAGCCATGTAACACTCAAATGTAGTCAGCTCAGCCTATCAGAAGTCATGAAAAACCACACTGTAGTCAGCTCAGCCAATCAGCAGCCATATAACACTCAAATCTAGTCAGCTCAGCCAATAAGCAGCCATGTAACACTAACCTGCAGTCAGCTCAGCCAGTCCAGAAGTCAGGTAACACTAGCCTGTAGTCAGCTCAGCGAATCAGCAGCTGTGTAACACTAGCGTGTAGTCAGCTCAGCCAATCAGCAGTCATATAACACTCAAATTTAATCAGCTCAGCCAATCAGCAGTCATATAAAACAAGACTGTAGTGAGTTCAACCAATCAGCAGCCATGTAATACTTCCCTGCAGTCAGCTCAGCCAATCAGCAGTCATGTAACACTAGCCTGTAGTCAGCTCAGCCAATCAGCAGCCGTGTAACACTAGCCTGTAGTTAGCTCAGGCATCAGAAGTCATGTAACACTCAAATTTAGTCAGCTCAGCCAATCAGCAGCCATGTAAAACTACACTGTAGTCAGCTCAGCCAATCAGCAGCCATGTAACGCACAAATGTAGTCAGCTCAGCCAATCAGCAGCCATGTAACACTCAAATGTAGTCAGCTCAGCCAATCAGCAGTCATGTAAAACTACACTATAGTAATCTCAGCCAATCAGCAGCCATGTAACAGTCAAATGTAGTCAGCTCAGCCAATCAGAAGACATGTAACAATAGACTGTAGTCAGCTCAGCCAGTCAGCAGCCATGTAACACTAGACTGTAGCCAGCTCAGCCAGTCAGAGGTCATGTAACACTAGCCTGTAGTTAGCTCAGCCAATCAGCAGTCGTGTAACACTAGCCTTTAGTCAGCGCAGCCAATCAGCAGTCATATAAAACAAGCCTGTAGTGAGTTCAACCAATCAGCAGCCATGTAACACTTGCCTGTAGTCAGCTCAGCCAATCAGAAGTCATGTAACACCTGCCTGTAGTCAGCTCAGCCAATAAGCAGTCATGTAACAGTCAAATGTAGTCAGCTCAGCCAATCAGCAGCCATATAACACTCAAATGTAGTCAGCTCAGCCAATCAGCAGCCATATAACACTCAAATGTAGTCAGCTCAGCCAATCAGCAGCCATGTAACACTCAAATGTAGTGAGCTCAGCCAATTAGCAGTCATGTAAAACTACAATATAGTAATCTCAGCCAATCAGCAGCCATGTAACAGTCAAATGTAGTCAGCTCAGCCAATCAGCAGCCATGTAACACTAGACTGTAGTCAGCTCACCCAGTCAGCAGCCATGTGACACTAGACTGTAGCCAGCTCAGCCAATCAGAAGTCATGTAACACTAGCCTGTAGTCATCTCAGGCAATCATCAGCTATGTAACAGTCAAATGTAGTCAGCTCAGCCAATCAGAATAAAAGTAACACTAGCCTGTTGTCAGCTCAGCCAATCAGAAGAAAAGTAATGCTAGCCTGTCGTCAGCTCAGCCAATCACAAGTCATGTAACACCTGCCTGTAGTCAGCTCAGCCAATAAGCAGTCATGTAAAACTACACTGTAGTCAGCTCAGCCAATCAGCAGCCATGTAACACTCAAATGTAGTCAGCTCAGCCAATCAGCAGTCATGTAAAAGTACACTATAGTAATCTCAGCCAATCAGCAGCCATGTAACAGTCAAATGTAATCAGCTCAGCCAATCAGAAGACATGTAACAATAGACTGTAGTGAGCTCAACCAGTCAGCAGCCATGAAACACCTGCCTGTAGTCAGCTCAGCCAATTAGCAGTCATGTAACAGTCAAATGTAGTCAGCTCAGCCAATCAGAAATCATGTAACACTAGCCTGTAGTCAGCTCAGCCAATCAGCAGCCATGTAACACTCAAATGTAGTCAGCTCAGCCAATTAGCAGTCATGTAAAACTACACTATAGTAATCTCAGCCAATCAGCAGCCATGTAACAGTCAAATGTAGTCAGCTCAGCCAATCAGCAGCCATGTAACACTAGACTGTAGTCAGCTCATCCAGTCAGCAGCCATGTGACACTAGACTGTAGCCAGCTCAGCCAATCAGAAGTCATGTAACACTAGCCTGTAGTCATCTCAGGCAATCATCAGCTATGTAACAGTCAAATGTAGTCAGCTCAGCCAATCAGAATAAAAGTAACACTAGCCTGTAGTCAGCTCAGCCAATCAGAAGAAAAGTAATGCTAGCCTGTCGTCAGCTCAGCCAATCACAAGTCATGTAACACCTGCCTGTAGTCAGCTCAGCCAATAAGCAGTCATGTAAAACTACACTATAGTCAGCTCAGCCAATCAGCAGCCATGTAACACTCAAATGTAGTCAGCTCAGCCAATCAGCAGTCATGTAAAACTACACTATAGTGATCTCAGCCAATCAGCAGCCATGTAACAGTCAAATGTAATCAGCTCAGCCAATCAGAAGACATGTAACAATAGACTGTAGTCAGCTCAACCAGTCAGCAGCCATTTAACACGAGACTGTAGCCAGCTCAGCCAATCAGAAGTCATGTAACACTAGCATGTAGTCAGTTCACCCAATTAGCAGCCATGTAACACTAACCTGCAGTCAGCTCAGCCAGTCAGAGGTCATGTAACACTAGCCTGTAGTCAGCTCAGCCAATCAGCAGTCGTGTAACACTAGCCTTTAGTCAGCGCAGCCAATCAGCAGTCATATAAAACAAGCCTGTAGTGAGTTCAACCAATCAGCAGCCGTGTAACACTAGCCTGTAGTCAGCTCAGCCAATCAGAAGTCATGTAACACTCAAATTTAGTCAGCTCAGCCAATCAGCAGTCGTGTAACACTAGCCTGTAGTCAGCTCAGCCAATCAGCAGCCATGTAACACTCAAATGTAGTCAGGTCAGCCAATCAGAAGTCATGTAACACTAGACTGTAGTCAGCTCAGCCAATCGGTTTTATATTCTAACTTATCCTCCTGTATTTCTGGTAAACCTGCTTCAAATCAAACATGTTGCACATCAAATTAAAGCTTAGGTTCTCTTCTTTCCATCAATTGTTGGCTTTCCATCCTATCACAACCTGGCTGCTTAAAATCAGACATTTAGTGTGGTCAATACCACACAGCTTTCAGAGCTGGGTCAGAGGTCAAATCTGTTCTGTATATTTAGCCTGGTCTTTCAGGCTAGCATGATCTGATTTACTGAAGTGACACCTCAATTTAAAGCTCAGATTCAGACCTTTTCATAGAGTCCAACATTGTTCATTTTAAACCTTCTGGTGGCTAGCAGCACACTGATGAATTATGGTTATATTCAACTGTCTTTAAAAGGCCTGCAGCCAACTGGTTTTATATTCTAACTTATCCTCCTGTATTTCTGGTAAACCTGCTTCAAATCAAACATGTTGCACATCAAATTAAAGCTTAGGTTCTCTTCTTTCCATCAATTGTTGGCTTTCCATCCTATCACAACCTGGCTGCTTAAAATCAGACATTTAGTGTGGTCAATACCACACAGCTTTCAGAGCTGGGTCAGAGGTCAAATCTGTTCTGTATATTTAGCCTGGTCTTTCAGGCTAGCATGATCTGATTTACTGAAGTGACACCTCAATTTAAAGCTCAGATTCAGACCTTTTCATAGAGTCCAACATTGTTCATTTTAAACCTTCTGGTGGCTAGCAGCACACTGATGAATTATGGTTATATTCAACTGTCTTTAAAAGGCCTGCAGCCAACTGGTTTTATATTCTAACTTATCCTCCTGTATTTCTGGTAAACCTACTTCAAATCAAACATGTTGCACATCAAATTAAAGCTTAGGTTCTCTTCTTTCCATCAATTGTTGGCTTTCCATCCTATCACAACCTGGCTGCTTAAAATCAGACATTTAGTGTGGTCAATACCACACAGCTTTCAGAGCTGGGTCAGAGGTCAAATCTGTTCTGTATATTTAGCCTGGTCTTTCAGGCTAGCATGATCTGATTTACTGAAGTGACACCTCAATTTAAAGCTCAGATTCAGACCTTTTCATAGAGTCCAACATTGTTCATTTTAAACCATCTGGTGGCTAGCAGCACACTGATGAATTATGGTTATATGCAACTGTCTTTAAAAGGCCTGCAGCCTTTATATTCTATAGCATTTATATTCTAACTTATCCTCCTGTATTTCAGGTAAACCTGCTTCAAATCAAACATGTTGCACATCAAAATAAAGCTTAGGTTCTCTTCTTTCCATCAATTGTTGGCTTTCCATCCTATCACAACCTGGCTGCTTAAAATCAGACATTTAGTGTGGTCAATACCACACAGCTTTCAGAGCTGGGTCAGAGGTCAAATCTGTTCTGTATATTTAGCCTGGTCTTTCAGGCTAGCATGATCTGATTTACTGAAGTGACACCTCAATTTAAAGCTCAGATTCAGACCTTTTCATAGAGTCCAACATTGTTCATTTTAAACCTTCTGGTGGCTAGCAGCACACGGATGAATTATGGTTATATTCAACTGTCTTTAAAAGGCCTGCAGCCTTTATATTCTATAGCATTTATATTCTAACTTATCCTCCTGTATTTCAGGTAAACCTGCTTCAAATCAAACATGTTGCACATCAAAATAAAGCTTAGGTTCTCTTCTTTCCATCAATTGTTGGCTTTCCATCCTATCACAACCTGGCTGCTTAAAATCAGACATTTAGTGTGGTCAATACCACACAGCTTTCAGAGCTGGGTCAGAGGTCAAATCTGTTCTGTATATTTAGCCTGGTCTTTCAGGCTAGCATGATCTGATTTACTGAAGTGACACCTCAATTTAAAGCTCAGATTCAGACCTTTTCATAGAGTCCAACATTGTTCATTTTAAACCTTCTGGTGGCTAGCAGCACACTGATGAATTATGGTTATATTCAACTGTTTTTAAAAGGCCTGCAGCCAACTGGTTTTATATTCTAACTTATCCTCCTGTATTTCTGGTAAACCTGCTTCAAATCAAACATGTTGCACATCAAATTAAAGCTTAGGTTCTTTTCTTTCCAACAATTGTTGGCTTTCCATCATAGCACAACCTGGCTGCTTAAAATCAGACATTTAGTGTGGTCAATACCAGACAGCTTTCAGAGTTGGGTCAGAGGTCAAATCTGTTCTGTATATTTAGCGTGGACTTTCAGGCTAGCATGATCTGATTTACTGGAGTGACACCTCAATTTAAAGCTCAGATTCAGACCTTTTCATAGAGTCCAACATTGTTCATTTTAAACCTTCTGGTGGCTAGCAGCACACTGATGAATTATGGTTATATTCAGCTGTTTTTAAAAGGCCTGCAGCCAACTGGTTTTATATTCTAACTTATCCTCCTGTATTTCTGGTAAACCTGCTTCAAATCAAACATGTTGCACATCAAATTAAAGCTTAGGTTCTCTTCTTTCCATCAATTGTTGGCTTTCCATCCTATCACAACCTGGCTGCTTAAAATCAGACATTTAGTGTGGTCAATACCACACAGCTTTCAGAGCTGGGTCAGAGGTCAAATCTGTTCTGTATATTTAGCCTGGTCTTTCAGGCTAGCATGATCTGATTTACTGAAGTGACACCTCAATTTAAAGCTCAGATTCAGACCTTTTCATAGAGTCCAACATTGTTCATTTTAAACCTTCTGGTGGCTAGCAGCACACTGATGAATTATGGTTATATTCAACTGTTTTTAAAAGGCCTGCAGCCAACTGGTTTTATATTCTAACTTATCCTCCTGTATTTCTGGTAAACCTACTTCAAATCAAACATGTTGCACATCAAATTAAAGCTTAGGTTCTCTTCTTTCCATCAATTGTTGGCTTTCCATCCTATCACAACCTGGCTGCTTAAAATCAGACATTTAGTGTGGTCAATACCACACAGCTTTCAGAGCTGGGTCAGAGGTCAAATCTGTTCTGTATATTTAGCCTGGTCTTTCAGGCTAGCATGATCTGATTTACTGAAGTGACACCTCAATTTAAAGCTCAGATTCAGACCTTTTCATAGAGTCCAACATTGTTCATTTTAAACCTTCTGGTGGCTAGCAGCACACTGATGAATTATGGTTATATTCAACTGTCTTTAAAAGGCCTGCAGCCTTTATATTCTATAGCATTTATATTCTAACTTATCCTCCTGTATTTCAGGTAAACCTGCTTCAAATCAAACATGTTGCACATCAAAATAAAGCTTAGGTTCTCTTCTTTCCATCAATTGTTGGCTTTCCATCCTATCACAACCTGGCTGCTTAAAATCAGACATTTAGTGTGGTCAATACCACACAGCTTTCAGAGCTGGGTCAGAGGTCAAATCTGTTCTGTATATTTAGCCTGGTCTTTCAGGCTAGCATGATCTGATTTACTGAAGTGACACCTCAATTTAAAGCTCAGATTCAGACCTTTTCATAGAGTCCAACATTGTTCATTTTAAACCTTCTGGTGGCTAGCAGCACACTGATGAATTATGGTTATATTCAACTGTCTTTAAAAGGCCTGCAGCCTTTATATTCTATAGCATTTATATTCTAACTTATCCTCCTGTATTTCTGGTAAACCTGCTTCAAATCAAACATGTTGCACATCAAATTAAAGCTTAGGTTCTCTTCTTTCCATCAATTGTTGGCTTTCCATCCTATCACAACCTGGCTGCTTAAAATCAGACATTTAGTGTGGTCAATACCAGAGAGCTTTCAGAGCTGGGTCAGAGGTCAAATCTGTTCTGTATATTTAGCCTGGTCTTTCAGGCTAGCATGATCTGATTTACTGGAGTGACACCTCAATTTAAAGCTCAGATTCAGACCTTTTCATAGAGTCCAACATTGTTCATTTTAAACCTTCTGGTGGCTAGCAGCACACTGATGAATTATGGTTATATTCAACTGTCTTTAAAAGGCCTGCAGCCAACTGGTTTTATATTCTAACTTATCCTCCTGTATTTCTGGTAAACCTGCTTCAAATCAAACATGTTGCACATCAAATTAAAGCTTAGGTTCTCTTCTTTCCATCAATTGTTGGCTTTCCATCCTATCACAACCTGGCTGCTTAAAATCAGACATTTAGTGTGGTCAATACCAGACAGCTTTCAGAGCTGGGTCAGAGGTCAAATCTGTTCTGTATATTTAGCCTGGTCTTTCAGGCTAGCATGATCTGATTTACTGAAGTGACACCTCAATTTAAAGCTCAGATTCAGACCTTTTCATAGAGTCCAACATTGTTCATTTTAAACCTTCTGGTGGCTAACAGCACACTGATGAATTATGGTTATATTCAACTGTCTTTAAAAGGCCTGCAGCCAACTGGTTTTATATTCTAACTTATCCTCCTGTATTTCTGGTAAACCTGCTTCAAATCAAACCTGTTGCACATCAAATTAAAGCTTAGGTTCTCTTCTTTCCAACAATTGTTGGCTTTCCATCATAGCACAACCTGGCTGCTTAAAATCAGACATTTAGTGTGGTCAATACCAGACAGCTTTCAGAGCTGGGTCAGAGGTCAAATCTGTTCTGTATATTTAGCCTGGACTTTCAGGCTAGCATGATCTGATTTACTGGAGTGACACCTCAATTTAAAGCTCAGATTCAGACCTTTTCATAGAGTCCAACATTGTTCATTTTAAACCTTCTGGTGGCTAGCAGCACACTGATGAATTATGGTTATATTCAGCTGTTTTTAAAAGGCCTGCAGCCAACTGGTTTTATATTCTAACTTATCCTCCTGTATTTCTGGTAAACCTGCTTCAAATCAAACATGTTGCACATCAAATTAAAGCTTAGGTTCTCTTCTTTCCATCAATTGTTGGCTTTCCATCCTATCACAACCTGGCTGCTTAAAATCAGACATTTAGTGTGGTCAATACCAGACAGCTTTCAGAGCTGGGTCAGAGGTCAAATCTGTTCTGTATATTTAGCCTGGACTTTCAGGCTAGCATGATCTGATTTACTGGAGTGACACCTCAATTTAAAGCTCAGATTCAGACCTTTTCATAGAGTCCAACATTGTTCATTTTAAACCTTCTGGTGGCTAGCAGCACACTGATGAATTATGGTTATATTCAGCTGTTTTTAAAAGGCCTGCAGCCAACTGGTTTTATATTCTAACTTATCCTCCTGTATTTCTGGTAAACCTGCTTCAAATCAAACATGTTGCACATCAAATTAAAGCTTAGGTTCTCTTCTTTCCATCAATTGTTGGCTTTCCATCCTATCACAACCTGGCTGCTTAAAATCAGACATTTAGTGTGGTCAATACCACACAGCTTTCAGAGCTGGGTCAGAGGTCAAATCTGTTCTGTATATTTAGCCTGGTCTTTCAGGCTAGCATGATCTGATTTACTGAAGTGACACCTCAATTTAAAGCTCAGATTCAGACCTTTTCATAGAGTCCAACATTGTTCATTTTAAACCTTCTGGTGGCTAGCAGCACACTGATGAATTATGGTTATATTCAACTGTCTTTAAAAGGCCTGCAGCCTTTATATTCTATAGCATTTATATTCTAACTTATCCTCCTGTATTTCTGGTAAACCTGCTTCAAATCAAACATGTTGCACATCAAATTAAAGCTTAGGTTCTCTTCTTTCCAACAATTGTTGGCTTTCCATCATAGCACAACCTGGCTGCTTAAAATCAGACATTTAGTGTGGTCAATACCAGACAGCTTTCAGAGCTGGGTCAGAGGTCAAATCTGTTCTGTATATTTAGCCTGGTCTTTCAGGCTAGCATGATCTGATTTACTGAAGTGACACCTCAATTTAAAGCTCAGATTCAGACCTTTTCATAGAGTCCAACATTGTTCATTTTAAACCTTCTGGTGGCTAACAGCACACTGATGAATTATGGTTATATTCAACTGTCTTTAAAAGGCCTGCAGCCAACTGGTTTTATATTCTAACTTATCCTCCTGTATTTCTGGTAAACCTGCTTCAAATCAAACATGTTGCACATCAAATTAAAGCTTAGGTTCTCTTCTTTCCAACAATTGTTGGCTTTCCATCATAGCACAACCTGGCTGCTTAAAATCAGACATTTAGTGTGGTCAATACCAGACAGCTTTCAGAGCTGGGTCAGAGGTCAAATCTGTTCTGTATATTTAGCCTGGACTTTCAGGCTAGCATGATCTGATTTACTGGAGTGACACCTCAATTTAAAGCTCAGATTCAGACCTTTTCATAGAGTCCAACATTGTTCATTTTAAACCTTCTGGTGGCTAGCAGCACACTGATGAATTATGGTTATATTCAGCTGTTTTTAAAAGGCCTGCAGCCAACTGGTTTTATATTCTAACTTATCCTCCTGTATTTCTGGTAAACCTGCTTCAAATCAAACATGTTGCACATCAAATTAAAGCTTAGGTTCTCTTCTTTCCATCAATTGTTGGCTTTCCATCCTATCACAACCTGGCTGCTTAAAATCAGACATTTAGTGTGGTCAATACCAGACAGCTTTCAGAGCTGGGTCAGAGGTCAAATCTGTTCTGTATATTTAGCCTGGTCTTTCAGGCTAGCATGATCTGATTTACTGGAGTGACACCTCAATTTAAAGCTCAGATTCAGACCTTTTCATAGAGTCCAACATTGTTCATTTTAAACCTTCTGGTGGCTAGCAGCACACTGATGAATTATGGTTATATTCAACTGTCTTTAAAAGGCCTGCAGCCAACTGGTTTTATATTCTAACTTATCCTCCTGTATTTCTGGTAAACCTGCTTCAAATCAAACATGTTGCACATCAAATTAAAGCTTAGGTTCTCTTTTTTCCAACAATTGTTGGCTTTCCATCATAGCACAACCTGGCTGCTTAAAATCAGACATTTAGTGTGGTCAATACCAGACAGCTTTCAGAGCTGGGTCAGAGGTCAAATCTGTTCTGTATATTTAGCCTGGACTTTCAGGCTAGCATGATCTGATTTACTGGAGTGACACCTCAATTTAAAGCTCAGATTCAGACCTTTTCATAGAGTCCAACATTGTTCATTTTAAACCTTCTGGTGGCTAGCAGCACACTGATGAATTATGGTTATATTCAGCTGTTTTTAAAAGGCCTGCAGCCAACTGGTTTTATATTCTAACTTATCCTCCTGTATTTCTGGTAAACCTGCTTCAAATCAAACATGTTGCACATCAAATTAAAGCTTAGGTTCTCTTCTTTCCATCAATTGTTGGCTTTCCATCCTATCACAACCTGGCTGCTTAAAATCAGACATTTAGTGTGGTCAATACCACACAGCTTTCAGAGCTGGGTCAGAGGTCAAATCTGTTCTGTATATTTAGCCTGGTCTTTCAGGCTAGCATGATCTGATTTACTGAAGTGACACCTCAATTTAAAGCTCAGATTCAGACCTTTTCATAGAGTCCAACATTGTTCATTTTAAACCTTCTGGTGGCTAGCAGCACACTGATGAATTATGGTTATATTCAACTGTTTTTAAAAGGCCTGCAGCCAACTGGTTTTATATTCTAACTTATCCTCCTGTATTTCTGGTAAACCTGCTTCAAATCAAACATGTTGCACATCAAATTAAAGCTTAGGTTCTTTTCTTTCCAACAATTGTTGGCTTTCCATCATAGCACAACCTGGCTGCTTAAAATCAGACATTTAGTGTGGTCAATACCAGACAGCTTTCAGAGTTGGGTCAGAGGTCAAATCTGTTCTGTATATTTAGCCTGGACTTTCAGGCTAGCATGATCTGATTTACTGGAGTGACACCTCAATTTAAAGCTCAGATTCAGACCTTTTCATAGAGTCCAACATTGTTCATTTTAAACCTTCTGGTGGCTAGCAGCACACTGATGAATTATGGTTATATTCAGCTGTTTTTAAAAGGCCTGCAGCCAACTGGTTTTATATTCTAACTTATCCTCCTGTATTTCTGGTAAACCTGCTTCAAATCAAACATGTTGCACATCAAATTAAAGCTTAGGTTCTCTTCTTTCCATCAATTGTTGGCTTTCCATCCTATCACAACCTGGCTGCTTAAAATCAGACATTTAGTGTGGTCAATACCACACAGCTTTCAGAGCTGGGTCAGAGGTCAAATCTGTTCTGTATATTTAGCCTGGTCTTTCAGGCTAGCATGATCTGATTTACTGAAGTGACACCTCAATTTAAAGCTCAGATTCAGACCTTTTCATAGAGTCCAACATTGTTCATTTTAAACCTTCTGGTGGCTAGCAGCACACTGATGAATTATGGTTATATTCAACTGTCTTTAAAAGGCCTGCAGCCTTTATATTCTATAGCATTTATATTCTAACTTATCCTCCTGTATTTCTGGTAAACCTGCTTCAAATCAAACATGTTGCACATCAAATTAAAGCTTAGGTTCTCTTTTTTCCAACAATTGTTGGCTTTCCATCATAGCACAACCTGGCTGCTTAAAATCAGACATTTAGTGTGGTCAATACCAGACAGCTTTCAGAGCTGGGTCAGAGGTCAAATCTGTTCTGTATATTTAGCCTGGACTTTCAGGCTAGCATGATCTGATTTACTGGAGTGACACCTCAATTTAAAGCTCAGATTCAGACCTTTTCATAGAGTCCAACATTGTTCATTTTAAACCTTCTGGTGGCTAGCAGCACACTGATGAATTATGGTTATATTCAGCTGTTTTTAAAAGGCCTGCAGCCAACTGGTTTTATATTCTAACTTATCCTCCTGTATTTCTGGTAAACCTGCTTCAAATCAAACATGTTGCACATCAAATTAAAGCTTAGGTTCTCTTCTTTCCATCAATTGTTGGCTTTCCATCCTATCACAACCTGGCTGCTTAAAATCAGACATTTAGTGTGGTCAATACCACACAGCTTTCAGAGCTGGGTCAGAGGTCAAATCTGTTCTGTATATTTAGCCTGGTCTTTCAGGCTAGCATGATCTGATTTACTGAAGTGACACCTCAATTTAAAGCTCAGATTCAGACCTTTTCATAGAGTCCAACATTGTTCATTTTAAACCTTCTGGTGGCTAGCAGCACACTGATGAATTATGGTTATATTCAACTGTTTTTAAAAGGCCTGCAGCCAACTGGTTTTATATTCTAACTTATCCTCCTGTATTTCTGGTAAACCTGCTTCAAATCAAACATGTTGCACATCAAATTAAAGCTTAGGTTCTTTTCTTTCCAACAATTGTTGGCTTTCCATCATAGCACAACCTGGCTGCTTAAAATCAGACATTTAGTGTGGTCAATACCAGACAGCTTTCAGAGTTGGGTCAGAGGTCAAATCTGTTCTGTATATTTAGCCTGGACTTTCAGGCTAGCATGATCTGATTTACTGGAGTGACACCTCAATTTAAAGCTCAGATTCAGACCTTTTCATAGAGTCCAACATTGTTCATTTTAAACCTTCTGGTGGCTAGCAGCACACTGATGAATTATGGTTATATTCAGCTGTTTTTAAAAGGCCTGCAGCCAACTGGTTTTATATTCTAACTTATCCTCCTGTATTTCTGGTAAACCTGCTTCAAATCAAACATGTTGCACATCAAATTAAAGCTTAGGTTCTCTTCTTTCCATCAATTGTTGGCTTTCCATCCTATCACAACCTGGCTGCTTAAAATCAGACATTTAGTGTGGTCAATACCACACAGCTTTCAGAGCTGGGTCAGAGGTCAAATCTGTTCTGTATATTTAGCCTGGTCTTTCAGGCTAGCATGATCTGATTTACTGAAGTGACACCTCAATTTAAAGCTCAGATTCAGACCTTTTCATAGAGTCCAACATTGTTCATTTTAAACCTTCTGGTGGCTAGCAGCACACTGATGAATTATGGTTATATTCAACTGTCTTTAAAAGGCCTGCAGCCTTTATATTCTATAGCATTTATATTCTAACTTATCCTCCTGTATTTCTGGTAAACCTGCTTCAAATCAAACATGTTGCACATCAAATTAAAGCTTAGGTTCTCTTCTTTCCAACAATTGTTGGCTTTCCATCATAGCACAACCTGGCTGCTTAAAATCAGACATTTAGTGTGGTCAATACCAGACAGCTTTCAGAGCTGGGTCAGAGGTCAAATCTGTTCTGTATATTTAGCCTGGTCTTTCAGGCTAGCATGATCTGATTTACTGAAGTGACACCTCAATTTAAAGCTCAGATTCAGACCTTTTCATAGAGTCCAACATTGTTCATTTTAAACCTTCTGGTGGCTAACAGCACACTGATGAATTATGGTTATATTCAACTGTCTTTAAAAGGCCTGCAGCCAACTGGTTTTATATTCTAACTTATCCTCCTGTATTTCTGGTAAACCTGCTTCAAATCAAACATGTTGCACATCAAATTAAAGCTTAGGTTCTCTTTTTTCCAACAATTGTTGGCTTTCCATCATAGCACAACCTGGCTGCTTAAAATCAGACATTTAGTGTGGTCAATACCAGACAGCTTTCAGAGCTGGGTCAGAGGTCAAATCTGTTCTGTATATTTAGCCTGGACTTTCAGGCTAGCATGATCTGATTTACTGGAGTGACACCTCAATTTAAAGCTCAGATTCAGACCTTTTCATAGAGTCCAACATTGTTCATTTTAAACCTTCTGGTGGCTAGCAGCACACTGATGAATTATGGTTATATTCAGCTGTTTTTAAAAGGCCTGCAGCCAACTGGTTTTATATTCTAACTTATCCTCCTGTATTTCTGGTAAACCTGCTTCAAATCAAACATGTTGCACATCAAATTAAAGCTTAGGTTCTCTTCTTTCCATCAATTGTTGGCTTTCCATCCTATCACAACCTGGCTGCTTAAAATCAGACATTTAGTGTGGTCAATACCAGACAGCTTTCAGAGCTGGGTCAGAGGTCAAATCTGTTCTGTATATTTAGCCTGGTCTTTCAGGCTAGCATGATCTGATTTACTGGAGTGACACCTCAATTTAAAGCTCAGATTCAGACCTTTTCATAGAGTCCAACATTGTTCATTTTAAACCTTCTGGTGGCTAGCAGCACACTGATGAATTATGGTTATATTCAACTGTCTTTAAAAGGCCTGCAGCCAACTGGTTTTATATTCTAACTTATCCTCCTGTATTTCTGGTAAACCTGCTTCAAATCAAACATGTTGCACATCAAATTAAAGCTTAGGTTCTCTTTTTTCCAACAATTGTTGGCTTTCCATCATAGCACAACCTGGCTGCTTAAAATCAGACATTTAGTGTGGTCAATACCAGACAGCTTTCAGAGCTGGGTCAGAGGTCAAATCTGTTCTGTATATTTAGCCTGGACTTTCAGGCTAGCATGATCTGATTTACTGGAGTGACACCTCAATTTAAAGCTCAGATTCAGACCTTTTCATAGAGTCCAACATTGTTCATTTTAAACCTTCTGGTGGCTAGCAGCACACTGATGAATTATGGTTATATTCAGCTGTTTTTAAAAGGCCTGCAGCCAACTGGTTTTATATTCTAACTTATCCTCCTGTATTTCTGGTAAACCTGCTTCAAATCAAACATGTTGCACATCAAATTAAAGCTTAGGTTCTCTTCTTTCCATCAATTGTTGGCTTTCCATCCTATCACAACCTGGCTGCTTAAAATCAGACATTTAGTGTGGTCAATACCAGACAGCTTTCAGAGCTGGGTCAGAGGTCAAATCTGTTCTGTATATTTAGCCTGGTCTTTCAGGCTAGCATGATCTGATTTACTGGAGTGACACCTCAATTTAAAGCTCAGATTCAGACCTTTTCATAGAGTCCAACATTGTTCATTTTAAACCTTCTGGTGGCTAGCAGCACACTGATGAATTATGGTTATATTCAACTGTCTTTAAAAGGCCTGCAGCCAACTGGTTTTATATTCTAACTTATCCTCCTGTATTTCTGGTAAACCTGCTTCAAATCAAACATGTTGCACATCAAATTAAAGCTTAGGTTCTCTTTTTTCCAACAATTGTTGGCTTTCCATCATAGCACAACCTGGCTGCTTAAAATCAGACATTTAGTGTGGTCAATACCAGACAGCTTTCAGAGCTGGGTCAGAGGTCAAATCTGTTCTGTATATTTAGCCTGGACTTTCAGGCTAGCATGATCTGATTTACTGGAGTGACACCTCAATTTAAAGCTCAGATTCAGACCTTTTCATAGAGTCCAACATTGTTCATTTTAAACCTTCTGGTGGCTAGCAGCACACTGATGAATTATGGTTATATTCAGCTGTTTTTAAAAGGCCTGCAGCCAACTGGTTTTATATTCTAACTTATCCTCCTGTATTTCTGGTAAACCTGCTTCAAATCAAACATGTTGCACATCAAATTAAAGCTTAGGTTCTCTTCTTTCCATCAATTGTTGGCTTTCCATCCTATCACAACCTGGCTGCTTAAAATCAGACATTTAGTGTGGTCAATACCAGACAGCTTTCAGAGCTGGGTCAGAGGTCAAATCTGTTCTGTATATTTAGCCTGGTCTTTCAGGCTAGCATGATCTGATTTACTGAAGTGACACCTCAATTTAAAGCTCAGATTCAGACCTTTTCATAGAGTCCAACATTGTTCATTTTAAACCTTCTGGTGGCTAGCAGCACACTGATGAATTATGGTTATATTCAACTGTCTTTAAAAGGCCTGCAGCCAACTGGTTTTATATTCTAACTTATCCTCCTGTATTTCTGGTAAACCTGCTTCAAATCAAACATGTTGCACATCAAATTAAAGCTTAGGTTCTCTTCTTTCCATCAATTGTTGGCTTTCCATCCTATCACAACCTGGCTGCTTAAAATCAGACATTTAGTGTGGTCAATACCACACAGCTTTCAGAGCTGGGTCAGAGGTCAAATCTGTTCTGTATATTTAGCCTGGTCTTTCAGGCTAGCATGATCTGATTTACTGAAGTGACACCTCAATTTAAAGCTCAGATTCAGACCTTTTCATAGAGTCCAACATTGTTCATTTTAAACCTTCTGGTGGCTAGCAGCACACTGATGAATTATGGTTATATTCAACTGATTTTAAAAGGCCTGCAGCCAACTGGTTTTATATTCTAACTTATCCTCCTGTATTTCTGGTAAACCTACTTCAAATCAAACATGTTGCACATCAAATTAAAGCTTAGGTTCTCTTCTTTCCATCAATTGTTGGCTTTCCATCCTATCACAACCTGGCTGCTTAAAATCAGACATTTAGTGTGGTCAATACCACACAGCTTTCAGAGCTGGGTCAGAGGTCAAATCTGTTCTGTATATTTAGCCTGGTCTTTCAGGCTAGCATGATCTGATTTACTGAAGTGACACCTCAATTTAAAGCTCAGATTCAGACCTTTTCATAGAGTCCAACATTGTTCATTTTAAACCTTCTGGTGGCTAGCAGCACACTGATGAATTATGGTTATATTCAACTGTCTTTAAAAGGCCTGCAGCCAACTGGTTTTATATTCTAACTTATCCTCCTGTATTTCTGGTAAACCTGCTTCAAATCAAACATGTTGCACATCAAATTAAAGCTTAGGTTCTCTTCTTTCCATCAATTGTTGTCTTTCCATCCTATCACAACCTGGCTGCTTAAAATCAGACATTTAGTGTGGTCAATACCACACAGCTTTCAGAGCTGGGTCAGAGGTCAAATCTGTTCTGTATATTTAGCCTGGTCTTTCAGGCTAGCATGATCTGATTTACTGAAGTGACACCTCAATTTAAAGCTCAGATTCAGACCTTTTCATAGAGTCCAACATTGTTCATTTTAAACCTTCTGGTGGCTAGCAGCACACTGATGAATTATGGTTATATTCAACTGTCTTTAAAAGGCCTGCAGCCTTTATATTCTATAGCATTTATATTCTAACTTATCCTCCTGTATTTCTGGTAAACCTGCTTCAAATCAAACATGTTGCACATCAAATTAAAGCTTAGGTTCTCTTCTTTCCATCAATTGTTGGCTTTCCATCCTATCACAACCTGGCTGCTTAAAATCAGACATTTAGTGTGGTCAATACCAGACAGCTTTCAGAGCTGGGTCAGAGGTCAAATCTGTTCTGTATATTTAGCCTGGTCTTTCAGGCTAGCATGATCTGATTTACTGAAGTGACACCTCAATTTAAAGCTCAGATTCAGACCTTTTCATAGAGTCCAACATTGTTCATTTTAAACCTTCTGGTGGCTAGCAGCACACTGATGAATTATGGTTATATTCAACTGTCTTTAAAAGGCCTGCAGCCAACTGGTTTTATATTCTAACTTATCCTCCTGTATTTCTGGTAAACCTGCTTCAAATCAAACATGTTGCACATCAAATTAAAGCTTAGGTTCTCTTCTTTCCATCAATTGTTGGCTTTCCATCCTATCACAACCTGGCTGCTTAAAATCAGACATTTAGTGTGGTCAATACCACACAGCTTTCAGAGCTGGGTCAGAGGTCAAATCTGTTCTGTATATTTAGCCTGGTCTTTCAGGCTAGCATGATCTGATTTACTGAAGTGACACCTCAATTTAAAGCTCAGATTCAGACCTTTTCATAGAGTCCAACATTGTTCATTTTAAACCTTCTGGTGGCTAGCAGCACACTGATGAATTATGGTTATATTCAACTGATTTTAAAAGGCCTGCAGCCAACTGGTTTTATATTCTAACTTATCCTCCTGTATTTCTGGTAAACCTACTTCAAATCAAACATGTTGCACATCAAATTAAAGCTTAGGTTCTCTTCTTTCCATCAATTGTTGGCTTTCCATCCTATCACAACCTGGCTGCTTAAAATCAGACATTTAGTGTGGTCAATACCACACAGCTTTCAGAGCTGGGTCAGAGGTCAAATCTGTTCTGTATATTTAGCCTGGTCTTTCAGGCTAGCATGATCTGATTTACTGAAGTGACACCTCAATTTAAAGCTCAGATTCAGACCTTTTCATAGAGTCCAACATTGTTCATTTTAAACCTTCTGGTGGCTAGCAGCACACTGATGAATTATGGTTATATTCAACTGTCTTTAAAAGGCCTGCAGCCAACTGGTTTTATATTCTAACTTATCCTCCTGTATTTCTGGTAAACCTGCTTCAAATCAAACATGTTGCACATCAAATTAAAGCTTAGGTTCTCTTCTTTCCATCAATTGTTGTCTTTCCATCCTATCACAACCTGGCTGCTTAAAATCAGACATTTAGTGTGGTCAATACCACACAGCTTTCAGAGCTGGGTCAGAGGTCAAATCTGTTCTGTATATTTAGCCTGGTCTTTCAGGCTAGCATGATCTGATTTACTGAAGTGACACCTCAATTTAAAGCTCAGATTCAGACCTTTTCAAAGAGTCCAACATTGTTCATTTTAAACCTTCTGGTGGCTAGCAGCACACTGATGAATTATGGTTATATTCAACTGTCTTTAAAAGGCCTGCAGCCTTTATATTCTATAGCATTTATATTCTAACTTATCCTCCTGTATTTCTGGTAAACCTGCTTCAAATCAAACATGTTGCACATCAAATTAAAGCTTAGGTTCTCTTCTTTCCAACAATTGTTGGCTTTCCATCATAGCACAACCTGGCTGCTTAAAATCAGACATTTAGTGTGGTCAATACCAGACAGCTTTCAGAGCTGGGTCAGAGGTCAAATCTGTTCTGTATATTTAGCCTGGTCTTTCAGGCTAGCATGATCTGATTTACTGGAGTGACACCTCAATTTAAAGCTCAGATTCAGACCTTTTCATAGAGTCCAACATTGTTCATTTTAAACCTTCTGGTGGCTAACAGCACACTGATGAATTATGGTTATATTCAACTGTCTTTAAAAGGCCTGCAGCCAACTGGTTTTATATTCTAACTTATCCTCCTGTATTTCTGGTAAACCTGCTTCAAATCAAACATGTTGCACATCAAATTAAAGCTTAGGTTCTCTTCTTTCCAACAATTGTTGGCTTTCCATCATAGCACAACCTGGCTGCTTAAAATCAGACATTTAGTGTGGTCAATACCAGACAGCTTTCAGAGCTGGGTCAGAGGTCAAATCTGTTCTGTATATTTAGCCTGGACTTTCAGGCTAGCATGATCTGATTTACTGGAGTGACACCTCAATTTAAAGCTCAGATTCAGACCTTTTCATAGAGTCCAACATTGTTCATTTTAAACCTTCTGGTGGCTAGCAGCACACTGATGAATTATGGTTATATTCAGCTGTTTTTAAAAGGCCTGCAGCCAACTGGTTTTATATTCTAACTTATCCTCCTGTATTTCTGGTAAACCTGCTTCAAATCAAACATGTTGCACATCAAATTAAAGCTTAGGTTCTCTTCTTTCCATCAATTGTTGGCTTTCCATCCTATCACAACCTGGCTGCTTAAAATCAGACATTTAGTGTGGTCAATACCAGACAGCTTTCAGAGCTGGGTCAGAGGTCAAATCTGTTCTGTATATTTAGCCTGGTCTTTCAGGCTAGCATGATCTGATTTACTGGAGTGACACCTCAATTTAAAGCTCAGATTCAGACCTTTTCATAGAGTCCAACATTGTTCATTTTAAACCTTCTGGTGGCTAGCAGCACACTGATGAATTATGGTTATATTCAACTGTCTTTAAAAGGCCTGCAGCCAACTGGTTTTATATTCTAACTTATCCTCCTGTATTTCTGGTAAACCTGCTTCAAATCAAACATGTTGCACATCAAATTAAAGCTTAGGTTCTCTTCTTTCCATCAATTGTTGGCTTTCCATCCTATCACAACCTGGCTGCTTAAAATCAGACATTTAGTGTGGTCAATACCAGACAGCTTTCAGAGCTGGGTCAGAGGTCAAATCTGTTCTGTATATTTAGCCTGGTCTTTCAGGCTAGCATGATCTGATTTACTGGAGTGACACCTCAATTTAAAGCTCAGATTCAGACCTTTTCATAGAGTCCAACATTGTTCATTTTAAACCTTCTGGTGGCTAGCAGCACACTGATGAATTATGGTTATATTCAACTGTCTTTAAAAGGCCTGCAGCCAACTGGTTTTATATTCTAACTTATCCTCCTGTATTTCTGGTAAACCTGCTTCAAATCAAAATTGTTGCACATCAAATTAAAGCTTAGGTTCTCTTCTTTCCATCAATTGTTGGCTTTCCATCCTATCACAACCTGGCTGCTTAAAATCAGACATTTAGTGTGGTCAATACCAGACAGCTTTCAGAGCTGGGTCAGAGGTCAAATCTGTTCTGTATATTTAGCCTGGTCTTTCAGGCTAGCATGATCTGATTTACTGAAGTGACACCTCAATTTAAAGCTCAGATTCAGACCTTTTCATAGAGTCCAACATTGTTCATTTTAAACCTTCTGGTGGCTAGCAGCACACTGATGAATTATGGTTATATTCAACTGTCTTTAAAAGGCCTGCAGCCAACTGGTTTTATATTCTAACTTATCCTCCTGTATTTCTGGTAAACCTGCTTCAAATCAAACATGTTGCACATCAAATTAAAGCTTAGGTTCTCTTCTTTCCATCAATTGTTGGCTTTCCATCCTATCACAACCTGGCTGCTTAAAATCAGACATTTAGTGTGGTCAATACCAAACAGCTTTCAGAGCTGGGTCAGAGGTCAAATCTGTTCTGTATATTTAGCCTGGTCTTTCAGGCTAGCATGATCTGATTTACTGAAGTGACACCTCAATTTAAAGCTCAGATTCAGACCTTTTCATAGAGTCCAACATTGTTCATTTTAAACCTTCTGGTGGCTAGCAGCACACTGATGAATTATGGTTATATTCAACTGTCTTTAAAAGGCCTGCAGCCAACTGGTTTTGTATTCTAACTTATCCTCCTGTATTTCTGGTAAACCTGCTTCAAATCAAACATGTTGCACATCAAATTAAAGCTTAGGTTCTCTTCTTTCCAACAATTGTTGGCTTTCCATCATAGCACAACCTGGCTGCTTAAAATCAGACATTTAGTGTGGTCAATACCAGACAGCTTTCAGAGCTGGGTCAGAGGTCAAATCTGTTCTGTATATTTAGCCTGGACTTTCAGGCTAGCATGATCTGATTTACTGGAGTGACACCTCAATTTAAAGCTCAGATTCAGACCTTTTCATAGAGTCCAACATTGTTCATTTTAAACCTTCTGGTGGCTAGCAGCACACTGATGAATTATGGTTATATTCAGCTGTTTTTAAAAGGCCTGCAGCCAACTGGTTTTATATTCTAACTTATCCTCCTGTATTTCTGGTAAACCTGCTTCAAATCAAACATGTTGCACATCAAATTAAAGCTTAGGTTCTCTTCTTTCCATCAATTGTTGGCTTTCCATCCTATCACAACCTGGCTGCTTAAAATCAGACATTTAGTGTGGTCAATACCACACAGCTTTCAGAGCTGGGTCAGATGTCAAATCTGTTCTGTATATTTAGCCTGTTCTTTCAGGCTAGCATGATCTGATTTACTGGAGTGACACCTCAATTTAAAGCTCAGATTCAGACCTTTTCATAGAGTCCAACATTGTTGATTTTACCCCTTCTGGTGGCTAGCAGCACACTGATGAATTATGGTTACATTCAGCTGTTTTCAAAAGACCTGCAGCCAACAGGTTTTCTATTCTAACTTATCCTCCTGTATTTCTGGTAAACCTGCTTCAAATCAAACATGTTGCACATCAAATTAAAGCTTAGGTTCTCTTCTTTCCATCAATTGTTGGCTTTCCATCCTATCACAACCTGGCTGCTTAAAATCAGACATTTAGTGTGGTCAATAACACACAGCTTTCAGAGCTGGGTCAGAGGTCAAATCTGTTCTGTATATTTAGCCTGGTCTTTCAGGCTAGCATGATCTGATTTACTGAAGTGACACCTCAATTTAAAGCTCAGATTCAGACCTTTTCATAGAGTCCAACATTGTTCATTTTAAACCTTCTGGTGGCTAGCAGCACACTGATGAATTATGGTTATATTCAACTGTCTTTAAAAGGCCTGCAGCCAACTGGTTTTATATTCTAACTTATCCTCCTGTATTTCTGGTAAACCTGCTTCAAATCAAACATGTTGCACATCAAATTAAAGCTTAGGTTCTCTTCTTTCCATCAATTGTTGGCTTTCCATCCTATCACAACCTGGCTGCTTAAAATCAGACATTTAGTGTGGTCAATACCACACAGCTTTCAGAGCTGGGTCAGAGGTCAAATCTGTTCTGTATATTTAGCCTGGTCTTTCAGGCTAGCATGATCTGATTTACTGAAGTGACACCTCAATTTAAAGCTCAGATTCAGACCTTTTCATAGAGTCCAACATTGTTCATTTTAAACCTTCTGGTGGCTAGCAGCACACTGATGAATTATGGTTATATTCAACTGTCTTTAAAAGGCCTGCAGCCAACTGGTTTTATATTCTAACTTATCCTCCTGTATTTCTGGTAAACCTGCTTCAAATCAAACATGTTGCACATCAAATTAAAGCTTAGGTTCTCTTCTTTCCATCAATTGTTGGCTTTCCATCCTATCACAACCTGGCTGCTTAAAATCAGACATATAGTGTGGTCAATACCACACAGCTTTCAGAGCTGGGTCAGAGGTCAAATCTGTTCTGTATATTTAGCCTGGTCTTTCAGGCTAGCATGATCTGATTTACTGAAGTGACACCTCAATTTAAAGCTCAGATTCAGACCTTTTCATAGAGTCCAACATTGTTCATTTTAAACCTTCTGGTGGCTAGCAGCACACTGATGAATTATGGTTATATTCAACTGTCTTTAAAAGGCCTGCAGCCAACTGGTTTTATATTCTAACTTATCCTCCTGTATTTCTGGTAAACCTGCTTCAAATCAAACATGTTGCACATCAAATTAAAGCTTAGGTTCTCTTCTATCCATCAATTGTTGGCTTTCCATCCTATCACAACCTGGCTGCTTAAAATCAGACATTTAGTGTGGTCAATACCACACAGCTTTCAGAGCTGGGTCAGAGGTCAAATCTGTTCTGTATATTTAGCCTGGTCTTTCAGGCTAGCATGATCTGATTTACTGAAGTGACACCTCAATTTAAAGCTCAGATTCAGACCTTTTCATCGAGTCCAACATTGTTCATTTTAAACCTTCTGGTGGCTAGCAGCACACTGATGAATTATGGTTATATTCAACTGTCTTTAAAAGGCCTGCAGCCAACAGGTTTTATATTCTAACTTATCCTCCTGTATTTCTGGTAAACCTGCTTCAAATCAAACATGTTGCACATCAAATTAAAGCTTAGGTTCTCTTCTTTCCATCAATTGTTGGCTTTCCATCCTATCACAACCTGGCTGCTTAAAATCAGACATTTAGTGTGGTCAATACCACACAGCTTTCAGAGCTGGGTCAGAGGTCAAATCTGTTCTGTATATTTAGCCTGGTCTTTCAGGCTAGCATGATCTGATTTACTGAAGTGACACCTCAATTTAAAGCTCAGATTCAGACCTTTTCATAGAGTCCAACATTGTTCATTTTAAACCTTCTGGTGGCTAGCAGCACACTGATGAATTATGGTTATATTCAACTGTCTTTAAAAGGCCTGCAGCCAACAGGTTTTATATTCTAACTTATCCTCCTGTATTTCTGGTAAACCTGCTTCAAATCAAACATGTTGCACATCAAATTAAAGCTTAGGTTCTCTTCTTTCCAACAATTGTTGGCTTTCCATCATAGCACAACCTGGCTGCTTAAAATCAGACATTTTGTGTGGTCAATACCAGACAGCTTTCAGAGCTGGGTCAGAGGTCAAATCTGTTCTGTATATTTAGCCTGGTCTTTCAGGCTAGCATGATCTGATTTACTGGAGTGATACCTCAATTTAAAGCTCAGATTCAGACCTTTTCATAGAGTCCAACATTGTTGATTTTACCCCTTCTGGTGGCTAGCAGCACACTGATGAATTATGTTTACATTCAGCTGTTTTCAAAAGGCCTGCAGCCAACAGGTTTTATATTCTAACTTATCCTCCTGTATTTCTGGTAAACCTGCTTCAAATCAAACATGTTGCACATCAAATTAAAGCTTAGGTTCTCTTCTTTCCATCAATTGTTGGCTTTCCATCATAGCACAACCTGGCTGCTTAAAATCAGACATTTAGTATGGTCAATACCACACAGCTTTGAGAGCTGGGTCAGAGGTCAAATCTGTTCTGTATATTTAGCCTGGTCCTTCAGGCTAGCATGATCTGATTTACTGGAGTGACACCTCAATTTAAAGCTCAGATTCAGACCTTTTCATAGAGTCCAACATTGTTGATTTTACCCCTTCTGGTGGCTAGCAGCACACTGATGAATTATGGTTACATTCAGCTGTTTTCAAAAGGCCTGCAGCCAACAGGTTTTCTGTTCTAACTTATCCTCCTGTATTTCTGGTAAACCTGCTTCAAATCAAACATGTTGCACATCAAATTAAAGCTTAGGTTCTCTTCTTTCCATCAATTGTTGGCTTTCCATCCTATCACAACCTGGCTGCTTAAAATCAGACATTTAGTGTGGTCAATACCACACAGCTTTCAGAGCTGGGTCAGATGTCAAATCTGTTCTGTATATTTAGCCTGCTCTTTCAGGCTAGCATGATCTGATTTACTGGAGTGACACCTCAATTTAAAGCTAAGATTCAGACCTTTTCATAGAGTCCAACATTGTTGATTTTACCCCTTCTGGTGGCTAGCAGCACACTGATGAATTATGGTTACATTCAGCTGTTTTCAAAAGGCCTGCAGCCAACTGGTTTTCTATTCTAACTTATCCTCCTGTATTTCTGGTAAACCTGCTTCAAATCAAACATGTTGCACATCAAATTAAAGCTTAGGTTCTCTTCTTTCCAACAATTGTTGGCTTTCCATCATAGCACAACCTGGCTGCTTAAAATCAGACATTTAGTGTGGTCAATACCACACAGCTTTCAGAGCTGGGTCAGAGGTCAAATCTGTTCTGTATATTTAGCCTGGTCTTTCAGGCTAGCATGATCTGATTTACTGAAGTGACACCTCAATTTAAAGCTCAGATTCAGACCTTTTTATAGAGTCCAACATTGTTCATTTTAAACCTTCTGGTGGCTATCAGCACACTGATGAATTATGGTTATATTCAACTGTCTTTAAAAGGCCTGCAGCCAACTGGTTTTATATTCTAACTTATCCTCCTGTATTTCTGGTAAACCTGCTTCAAATCAAACATGTTGCACATCAAATTAAAGCTTAGGTTCTCTTCTTTCCATCAATTTTCGGCTTTCCATCATAGCACAACCTGGCTGCTTAAAATCAGACATTTTGTGTGGTCAATACCAGACAGCTTTCAGAGCTGGGTCAGAGGTCAAATCTGTTCTGTATATTTAGCCTGGTCTTTCAGGCTAGCATGATCTGATTTACTGGAGTGACACCTCAATTTAAAGCTAAGATTCAGACTTTTTCATAGAGTCCAACATTGTTGAGTTTACCCCTTCTGGTGGCTAGCAGCACACTGATGAATTATGGTTACATTCAGCTGTTTTCAAAAGGCCTGCAGCCAACTGGTTTTATAGTCTAACTTATCCTCCTGTATTTCTGGTAAACCTGCTTCAAATCAAACATGTTGCACATCAAATTAAAGCTTAGGTTCTCTTCTTTCCATCAATTGTTGGCTTTCCATCCTATCACAACCTGGCTGCTTAAAATCAGACATTTAGTGTGGTCAATACCACACAGCTTTCAGAGCTGGGTCAGATGTCAAATCTGTTCTGTATATTTAGCCTGCTCTTTCAGGCTAGCATGATCTGATTTACTGGAGTGACACCTCAATTTAAAGCTCAGATTCAGACCTTTTCATAGAGTCCAACATTGTTGATTTTACCCCTTCTGGTGGCTAGCAGCACACTGATGAATTATGGTTACATTCAGCTGTTTTCAAAAGGCCTGCAGCCAACAGGTTTTATATTCTAACTTATCCTCCTGTATTTCTGGTAAACCTGCTTAAAATCAAACATGTTGCACATCAAATTAAAGCTTAGGTTCTCTTCTTTCCAACAATTGTTGGCTTTCCATCATAGCACAACCTGGCTGCTTAAAATCAGACATTTAGTGTGGTCAATACCACACAGCTTTCAGAGCTGGGTCAGAGGTCAAATCTGTTCTGTATATTTAGCCTGCTCTTTCAGGCTAGCATGATCTGATTTACTGGAGTGATACCTCAATTTAAAGCTCAGATTCAGACCTTTTCATAGAGTCCAACATTGTTGATTTTACCCCTTCTGGTGGCTAGCAGCACACTGATTAATTATGTTTACATTCAGCTGTTTTCAAAAGGCCTGCAGCCAACAGGTTTTATATTCTAACTTATCCTCCTGTATTTCTGGTAAACCTGCTTCAAATCAAACATGTTGCACATCAAATTAAAGCTTAGGTTCTCTTCTTTCCATCAATTGTTGGCTTTCCATCATAGCACAACCTGGCTGCTTAAAATCAGACATTTAGTATGGTCAATACCACACAGCTTTGAGAGCTGGGTCAGAGGTCAAATCTGTTCTGTATATTTAGCCTGGTCCTTCAGGCTAGCATGATCTGATTTACTGGAGTGACACCTCAATTTAAAGCTAAGATTCAGACTTTTTCATAGAGTCCAACATTGTTGAGTTTACCCCTTCTGGTGGCTAGCAGCACACTGATGAATTATGGTTACATTCAGCTGTTTTCAAAAGGCCTGCAGCCAACAGGTTTTATATTCTAACTTATCCTCCTGTATTTCTGGTAAACCTGCTTCAAATCAAACATGTTGCACATCAAATTAAAGCTTAGGTTCTCTTCTTTCCATCAATTGTTGGCTTTCCATCCTATCACAACCTGGCTGCTTAAAATCAGACATTTAGTGTGGTCAATACCACACAGCTTTCAGAGCTGGGTCAGATGTCAAATCTGTTCTGTATATTTAGCCTGCTCTTTCAGGCTAGCATGATCTGATTTACTGGAGTGACACCTCAATTTAAAGCTCAGATTCAGACCTTTTCATAGAGTCCAACATTGTTGATTTTACCCCTTCTGGTGGCTAGCAGCACACTGATGAATTATGGTTACATTCAGCTGTTTTCAAAAGGCCTGCAGCCAACAGGTTTTCTATTCTAACTTATCCTCCTGTATTTCTGGTAAACCTGCTTCAAATCAAACATGTTGCACATCAAATTAAAGCTTAGGTTCTCTTCTTTCCAAAAATTGTTGGCTTTCCATCATAGCACAACCTGGCTGCTTAAAATCAGACATTTAGTGTGGTCAATACCACACAGCTTTCAGAGCTGGGTCAGAGGTCAAATCTGTTCTGTATATTTAGCCTGGTCTTTCAGGCTAGCATGATCTGATTTACTGGAGTGACACCTCAATTTAAAGCTCAGATTCAGACCTTTTCATAGAGTCCAACATTGTTGATTTTACCCCTTCTGGTGGCTAGCAGCACACTGATTAATTATGGTTACATTCAGCTGTTTTCAAAAGGCCTGCAGCCAACAGGTTTTATATTCAAACTTATCCTCCTGTATTTCTGGTAAACCTGCTTCAAATCAAACATGTTGCACATCAAATTAAAGCTTAGGTTCTCTTCTTTCCATCAATTGTTGGCTTTCCATCATAGCACAACCTGGCTGCTTAAAATCAGACATTTAGTATGGTCAATACCACACAGCTTTGAGAGCTGGGTCAGAGGTCAAATCTGTTCTGTATATTTAGCCTGGTCCTTCAGGCTAGCATGATCTGATTTACTGGAGTGACACCTCAATTTAAAGCTAAGATTCAGACTTTTTCATAGAGTCCAACATTGTTGAGTTTACCCCTTCTGGTGGCTAGCAGCACACTGATGAATTATGGTTACATTCAGCTGTTTTCAAAAGGCCTGCAGCCAACAGGTTTTATATTCTAACTTATCCTCCTGTATTTCTGGTAAACCTGCTTCAAATCAAACATGTTGCACATCAAATTAAAGCTTAGGTTCTCTTCTTTCCATCAATTGTTGGCTTTCCATCCTATCACAACCTGGCTGCTTAAAATCAGACATTTAGTGTGGTCAATACCACACAGCTTTCAGAGCTGGGTCAGATGTCAAATCTGTTCTGTATATTTAGCCTGCTCTTTCAGGCTAGCATGATCTGATTTACTGGAGTGACACCTCAATTTAAAGCTCAGATTCAGACCTTTTCATAGAGTCCAACATTGTTGATTTTACCCCTTCTGGTGGCTAGCAGCACACTGATGAATTATGGTTACATTCAGCTGTTTTCAAAAGGCCTGCAGCCAACAGGTTTTCTATTCTAACTTATCCTCCTGTATTTCTGGTAAACCTGCTTCAAATCAAACATGTTGCACATCAAATTAAAGCTTAGGTTCTCTTCTTTCCAAAAATTGTTGGCTTTCCATCATAGCACAACCTGGCTGCTTAAAATCAGACATTTAGTGTGGTCAATACCACACAGCTTTCAGAGCTGGGTCAGAGGTCAAATCTGTTCTGTATATTTAGCCTGGTCTTTCAGGCTAGCATGATCTGATTTACTGGAGTCATACCTCAATTTAAAGCTCAGATTCAGACCTTTTCATAGAGTCCAACATTGTTGATTTTACCCCTTCTGGTGGCTAGCAGCACACTGATTAATTATGGTTACATTCAGCTGTTTTCAAAAGGCCTGCAGCCAACAGGTTTTATATTCTAACTTATCCTCCTGTATTTCTGGTAAACCTGCTTCAAATCAAACATGTTGCACATCAAATTAAAGCTTAGGTTCTCTTCTTTCCATCAATTGTTGGCTTTCCATCATAGCACAACCTGGCTGCTTAAAATCAGACATTTAGTATGGTCAATACCACACAGCTTTCAGAGCTGGGTCAGAGGTCAAATCTGTTCTGTATATTTAGCCTGGTCCTTCAGGCTAGCATGATCTGATTTACTGGAGTGACACCTCAATTTAAAGCTAAGATTCAGACTTTTTCATAGAGTCCAACATTGTTGAGTTTACCCCTTCTGGTGGCTAGCAGCACACTGATGAATTATGGTTACATTCAGCTGTTTTCAAAAGGCCTGCAGCCAACAGGTTTTCTATTCTAACTTATCCTCCTGTATTTCTGGTAAACCTGCTTCAAATCAAACATGTTGCACATCAAATTAAAGCTTAGGTTCTCTTCTTTCCATCAATTGTTGGCTTTCCATCCTATCACAACCTGGCTGCTTAAAATCAGACATTTAGTGTGGTCAATACCACACAGCTTTCAGAGCTGGGTCAGATGTCAAATCTGTTCTGTATATTTAGCCTGCTCTTTCAGGCTAGCATGATCTGATTTACTGGAGTGACACCTCAATTTAAAGCTCAGATTCAGACCTTTTCATAGAGTCCAACATTGTTGATTTTACCCCTTCTGGTGGCTAGCAGCACACTGATGAATTATGGTTACATTCAGCTGTTTTCAAAAGGCCTGCAGCCAACAGGTTTTCTATTCTAACTTATCCTCCTGTATTTCTGGTAAACCTGCTTCAAATCAAACATGTTGCACATCAAATTAAAGCTTATGTTCTCTTCTTTCCAACAATTGTTGGCTTTCCATCATAGCACAACCTGGCTGCTTAAAATCAGACATTTAGTGTGGTCAATACCACACAGCTTTCAGAGCTGGGTCAGAGGTCAAATCTGTTCTGTATATTTAGCCTGGTCTTTCAGGCTAGCATGATCTGATTTACTGAAGTGACACCTCAATTTAAAGCTCAGATTCAGACCTTTTCATAGAGTCCAACATTGTTCATTTTAAACCTTCTGGTGGCTAGCAGCACACTGATGAATTATGGTTATATTCAACTGTCTTTAAAAGGCCTGCAGCCAACTGGTTTTATATTCTAACTTATCCTCCTGTATTTCTGGTAAACCTGCTTCAAATCAAACATGTTGCACATCAAATTAAAGCTTAGGTTCTCTTCTTTCCATCAATTGTTGGCTTTCCATCCTATCACAACCTGACTGCTTAAAATCAGACATTTAGTGTGGTCAATACCACACAGCTTTCAGAGCTGGGTCAGAGGTCAAATCTGTTCTGTATATTTAGCCAGGTCTTTCAGGCTAGCATGATCTGATTTACTGAAGTGACACCTCAATTTAAAGCTCAGATTCAGACCTTTTCATAGAGTCCAACATTGTTCATTTTAAACCTTCTGGTGGCTAGCAGCACACTGATGAATTATGGTTATATTCAACTGTCTTTAAAAGGCCTGCAGCCAACTGGTTTTATATTCTAACTTATCCTCCTGTATTTCTGGTAAACCTGCTTCAAATCAAACATGTTGCACATCAAATTAAAGCTTAGGTTCTCTTCTTTCCATCAATTGTTGGCTTTCCATCCTATCACAACCTGGCTGCTTAAAATCAGACATTTAGTGTGGTCAATACCACACAGCTTTCAGAGCTGGGTCAGAGGTCAAATCTGTTCTGTATATTTAGCCTGGTCTTTCAGGCTAGCATGATCTGATTTACTGAAGTGACACCTCAATTTAAAGCTCAGATTCAGACCTTTTCATAGAGTCCAACATTGTTCATTTTAAACCTTCTGGTGGCTAGCAGCACACTGATGAATTATGGTTATATTCAACTGTCTTTAAAAGGCCTGCAGCCAACTGGTTTTATATTCTAACTTATCCTCCTGTATTTCTGGTAAACCTGCTTCAAATCAAACATGTTGCACATCAAATTAAAGCTTAGGTTCTCTTCTTTCCATCAATTGTTGGCTTTCCATCCTATCACAACCTGGCTGCTTAAAATCAGACATTTAGTGTGGTCAATACCACACAGCTTTCAGAGCTGGGTCAGAGGTCAAATCTGTTCTGTATATTTAGCCTGGTCTTTCAGGCTAGCATGATCTGATTTACTGAAGTGACACCTCAATTTAAAGCTCAGATTCAGACCTTTTCATAGAGTCCAACATTGTTCATTTTAAACCTTCTGGTGGCTAGCAGCACACTGATGAATTATGGTTATATTCAACTGTCTTTAAAAGGCCTGCAGCCAACTGGTTTTATATTCTAACTTATCCTCCTGTATTTCTGGTAAACCTGCTTCAAATCAAACATGTTGCACATCAAATTAAAGCTTAGGTTCTCTTCTTTCCATCAATTGTTGGCTTTCCATCCTATCACAACCTGGCTGCTTAAAATCAGACATTTAGTGTGGTCAATACCACACAGCTTTCAGAGCTGGGTCAGAGGTCAAATCTGTTCTGTATATTTAGCCTGGTCTTTCAGGCTAGCATGATCTGATTTACTGAAGTGACACCTCAATTTAAAGCTCAGATTCAGACCTTTTCATCGAGTCCAACATTGTTCATTTTAAACCTTCTGGTGGCTAGCAGCACACTGATGAATTATGGTTATATTCAACTGTCTTTAAAAGGCCTGCAGCCAACTGGTTTTATATTCTAACTTATCCTCCTGTATTTCTGGTAAACCTGCTTCAAATCAAACATGTTGCACATCAAATTAAAGCTTAGGTTCTCTTCTTTCCATCAATTGTTGGCTTTCCATCCTATCACAACCTGGCTGCTTAAAATCAGACATTTAGTGTGGTCAATACCACACAGCTTTCAGAGCTGGGTCAGATGTCAAATCTGTTCTGTATATTTAGCCTGTTCTTTCAGGCTAGCATGATCTGATTTTCTGGAGTGACACCTCAATTTAAAGCTCAGATTCAGACCTTTTCATAGAGTCCAACATTGTTCATTTTAAACCTTCTGGTGGCTAGCAGCACACTGATGAATTATGGTTATATTCAACTGTCTTTAAAAGGCCTGCAGCCAACTGGTTTTATATTCTAACTTATCCTCCTGTATTTCTGGTAAACCTGCTTCAAATCAAACATGTTGCACATCAAATTAAAGCTTAGGTTCTCTTCTTTCCATCAATTGTTGGCTTTCCATCCTATCACAACCTGGCTGCTTAAAATCAGACATTTAGTGTGGTCAATACCACACAGCTTTCAGAGCTGGGTCAGAGGTCAAATCTGTTCTGTATATTTAGCCTGGTCTTTCAGGCTAGCATGATCTGATTTACTGAAGTGACACCTCAATTTAAAGCTCAGATTCAGACCTTTTCATAGAGTCCAACATTGTTCATTTTAAACCTTCTGGTGGCTAGCAGCACACTGATGAATTATGGTTATATTCAACTGTCTTTAAAAGGCCTGCAGCCAACTGGTTTTATATTCTAACTTATCCTCCTGTATTTCTGGTAAACCTGCTTCAAATCAAACATGTTGCACATCAAATTAAAGCTTAGGTTCTCTTCTTTCCATCAATTGTTGGCTTTCCATCCTATCACAACCTGGCTGCTTAAAATCAGACATTTAGTGTGGTCAATACCACACAGCTTTCAGAGCTGGGTCAGAGGTCAAATCTGTTCTGTATATTTAGCCTGGTCTTTCAGGCTAGCATGATCTGATTTACTGAAGTGACACCTCAATTTAAAGCTCAGATTCAGACCTTTTCATCGAGTCCAACATTGTTCATTTTAAACCTTCTGGTGGCTAGCAGCACACTGATGAATTATGGTTATATTCAACTGTCTTTAAAAGGCCTGCAGCCAACAGGTTTTATATTCTAACTTATCCTCCTGTATTTCTGGTAAACCTGCTTCAAATCAAACATGTTGCACATCAAATTAAAGCTTAGGTTCTCTTCTTTCCATCAATTGTTGGCTTTCCATCCTATCACAACCTGGCTGCTTAAAATCAGACATTTAGTGTGGTCAATACCACACAGCTTTCAGAGCTGGGTCAGAGGTCAAATCTGTTCTGTATATTTAGCCTGGTCTTTCAGGCTAGCATGATCTGATTTACTGAAGTGACACCTCAATTTAAAGCTCAGATTCAGACCTTTTCATAGAGTCCAACATTGTTCATTTTAAACCTTCTGGTGGCTAGCAGCACACTGATGAATTATGGTTATATTCAACTGTCTTTAAAAGGCCTGCAGCCAACAGGTTTTATATTCTAACTTATCCTCCTGTATTTCTGGTAAACCTGCTTCAAATCAAACATGTTGCACATCAAATTAAAGCTTAGGTTCTCTTCTTTCCAACAATTGTTGGCTTTCCATCATAGCACAACCTGGCTGCTTAAAATCAGACATTTTGTGTGGTCAATACCAGACAGCTTTCAGAGCTGGGTCAGAGGTCAAATCTGTTCTGTATATTTAGCCTGGTCTTTCAGGCTAGCATGATCTGATTTACTGGAGTGATACCTCAATTTAAAGCTCAGATTCAGACCTTTTCATAGAGTCCAACATTGTTGATTTTACCCCTTCTGGTGGCTAGCAGCACACTGATGAATTATGTTTACATTCAGCTGTTTTCAAAAGGCCTGCAGCCAACAGGTTTTATATTCTAACTTATCCTCCTGTATTTCTGGTAAACCTGCTTCAAATCAAACATGTTGCACATCAAATTAAAGCTTAGGTTCTCTTCTTTCCATCAATTGTTGGCTTTCCATCATAGCACAACCTGGCTGCTTAAAATCAGACATTTAGTATGGTCAATACCACACAGCTTTGAGAGCTGGGTCAGAGGTCAAATCTGTTCTGTATATTTAGCCTGGTCCTTCAGGCTAGCATGATCTGATTTACTGGAGTGACACCTCAATTTAAAGCTCAGATTCAGACCTTTTCATAGAGTCCAACATTGTTGATTTTACCCCTTCTGGTGGCTAGCAGCACACTGATGAATTATGGTTACATTCAGCTGTTTTCAAAAGGCCTGCAGCCAACAGGTTTTCTATTCTAACTTATCCTCCTGTATTTCTGGTAAACCTGCTTCAAATCAAACATGTTGCACATCAAATTAAAGCTTAGGTTCTCTTCTTTCCATCAATTGTTGGCTTTCCATCATAGCACAACCTGGCTGCTTAAAATCAGACATTTTGTGTGGTCAATACCAGACAGCTTTCAGAGCTGGGTCAGAGGTCAAATCTGTTCTGTATATTTAGCCTGGTCTTTCAGGCTAGCATGATCTGATTTACTGGAGTGATACCTCAATTTAAAGCTCAGATTCAGACCTTTTCATAGAGTCCAACATTGTTGATTTTACCCCTTCTGGTGGCTAGCAGCACACTGATGAATTATGTTTACATTCAGCTGTTTTCAAAAGGCCTGCAGCCAACAGGTTTTATATTCTAACTTATCCTCCTGTATTTCTGGTAAACCTGCTTCAAATCAAACATGTTGCACATCAAATTAAAGCTTAGGTTCTCTTCTTTCCATCAATTGTTGGCTTTCCATCATAGCACAACCTGGCTGCTTAAAATCAGACATTTAGTATGGTCAATACCACACAGCTTTCAGAGCTGGGTCAGAGGTCAAATCTGTTCTGTATATTTAGCCTGGTCCTTCAGGCTAGCATGATCTGATTTACTGGAGTGACACCTCAATTTAAAGCTAAGATTCAGACTTTTTCATAGAGTCCAACATTGTTGAGTTTACCCCTTCTGGTGGCTAGCAGCACACTGATGAATTATGGTTACATTCAGCTGTTTTCAAAAGGCCTGCAGCCAACTGGTTTTATATTCTAACTTATCCTCCTGTATTTCTGGTAAACCTGCTTCAAATCAAACATGTTGCACATCAAATTAAAGCTTAGGTTCTCTTCTTTCCATCAATTGTTGGCTTTCCATCCTATCACAACCTGGCTGCTTAAAATCAGACATTTAGTGTGGTCAATACCACACAGCTTTCAGAGCTGGGTCAGATGTCAAATCTGTTCTGTATATTTAGCCTGTTCTTTCAGGCTAGCATGATCTGATTTACTGGAGTGACACCTCAATTTAAAGCTCAGATTCAGACCTTTTCATAGAGTCCAACATTGTTGATTTTACCCCTTCTGGTGGCTAGCAGCACACTGATGAATTATGGTTACATTCAGCTGTTTTCAAAAGGCCTGCAGCCAACAGGTTTTATATTCTAACTTATCCTCCTGTATTTCTGGTAAACCTGCTTCAAATCAAACATGTTGCACATCAAATTAAAGCTTAGGTTCTCTTCTTTCCAACAATTGTTGGCTTTCCATCATAGCACAACCTGGCTGCTTAAAATCAGACATTTAGTGTGGTCAATACCACACAGCTTTCAGAGCTGGGTCAGAGGTCAAATCTGTTCTGTATATTTAGCCTGGTCCTTCAGGCTAGCATGATCTGATTTACTGGAGTGACACCTCAATTTAAAGCTAAGATTCAGACTTTTTCATAGAGTCCAACATTGTTGAGTTTACCCCTTCTGGTGGCTAGCAGCACACTGATGAATTATGGTTACATTCAGCTGTTTTCAAAAGGCCTGCAGCCAACTGGTTTTATATTCTAACTTATCCTCCTGTATTTCTGGTAAACCTGCTTCAAATCAAACATGTTGCACATCAAATTAAAGCTTAGGTTCTCTTCTTTTCATCAATTGTTGGCTTTCCATCCTATCACAACCTGGCTGCTTAAAATCAGACATTTAGTGTGGTCAATACCACACAGCTTTCAGAGCTGGGTCAGAGGTCAAATCTGTTCTGTATATTTAGCCTGGTCTTTCAGGCTAGCATGATCTGATTTACTGGAGTGACACCTCAATTTAAAGCTAAGATTCAGACCTTTTCATAGAGTCCAACATTGTTGATTTTACCCCTTCTGGTGGCTAGCAGCACACTGATGAATTATGGTTACATTCAGCTCTTTTCAAAAGGCCTGCAGCCAACAGGTTTTATATTCTAACTTATCCTCCCGTATTTCTGGTAAACCTGCTTCAAATCAAACATGTTGCACATCAAATTAAAGCTTAGGTTCTCTTCTTTCCAACAATTGTTGTCTTTCCATCCTATCACAAGCTGGCTGCTTAAAATCAGACATTTAGTGTGGTCAATACCACACAGCTTTCAGAGCTGGGTCAGAGGTCAAATCTGTTCTGTATATTTAACCTGGTCTTTCAGGCTAGCATGATCTGATTTACTGAAGTGACACCTCAATTTAAACCTCAGATTCAGACCTTTTTATAGAGTCCAACATTGTTCATTTTAAACCTTCTGGTGGCTATCAGCACACTGATGAATTATGGTTATATTCAACTGTCTTTAAAAGGCCTGCAGCCAACTGGTTTTATATTCTAACTTATCCTCCTGTATTTCTGGTAAACCTGCTTCAAATCAAACATGTTGCACATCAAATTAAAGCTTAGGTTCTCTTCTTTCCATCAATTGTTGGCTTTCCATCCTATCACAACCTGGCTGCTTAAAATCAGACATTTAGTGTGGTCAATACCACACAGCTTTCAGAGCTGGGTCAGAGGTCAAATCTGTTCTGTATATTTAGCCTGGTCTTTCAGGCTAGCATGATCTGATTTACTGAAGTGACACCCCAATTTAAAGCTCAGATTCAGACCTTTTCATAGAGTCCAACATTGTTCATTTTAAACCTTCTGGTGGCTAGCAGCACACTGATGAATTATGGTTATATTCAACTGTCTTTAAAAGGCCTGCAGCCAACTGGTTTTATATTCTAACTTATCCTCCTGTATTTCTGGTAAACCTGCTTCAAATCAAACATGTTGCACATCAAATTAAAGCTTAGGTTCTCTTCTTTCCAACAATTGTTGGCTTTCCATCATAGCACAACCTGGCTGCTTAAAATCAGACATTTAGTGTGGTCAATACCACACAGCTTTCAGAGCTGGGTCAGAGGTCAAATCTGTTCTGTATATTTAGCCTGGTCTTTCAGGCTAGCATGATCTGATTTACTGGAGTGATACCTCAATTTAAAGCTCAGATTCAGACCTTTTCATAGAGTCCAACATTGTTGATTTTACCCCTTCTGGTGGCTAGCAGCACACTGATTAATTATGTTTACATTCAGCTGTTTTCAAAAGGCCTGCAGCCAACAGGTTTTATATTCTAACTTATCCTCCTGTATTTCTGGTAAACCTGCTTCAAATCAAACATGTTGCACATCAAATTAAAGCTTAGGTTCTCTTCTTTCCATCAATTGTTGGCTTTCCATCATAGCACAACCTGGCTGCTTAAAATCAGACATTTAGTATGGTCAATACCACACAGCTTTGAGAGCTGGGTCAGAGGTCAAATCTGTTCTGTATATTTAGCCTGGTCCTTCAGGCTAGCATGATCTGATTTACTGGAGTGACACCTCAATTTAAAGCTAAGATTCAGACTTTTTCATAGAGTCCAACATTGTTGAGTTTACCCCTTCTGGTGGCTAGCAGCACACTGATGAATTATGGTTACATTCAGCTGTTTTCAAAAGGCCTGCAGCCAACTGGTTTTATATTCTAACTTATCCTCCTGTATTTCTGGTAAACCTGCTTCAAATCAAACATGTTGCACATCAAATTAAAGCTTAGGTTCTCTTCTTTCCATCAATTGTTGGCTTTCCATCCTATCACAACCTGGCTGCTTAAAATCAGACATTTAGTGTGGTCAATACCACACAGCTTTCAGAGCTGGGTCAGATGTCAAACCTGTTCTGTATATTTAGCCTGCTCTTTCAGGCTAGCATGATCTGATTTACTGGAGTGACACCTCAATTTAAAGCTAAGATTCAGACCTTTTCATAGAGTCCAACATTGTTGATTTTACCCCTTCTGGTGGCTAGCAGCACACTGATGAATTATGGTTACATTCAGCTGTTTTCAAAAGGCCTGCAGCCAACTGATTTTCTATTCTAACTTATCCTCCTGTATTTCTGGTAAACCTGCTTCAAATCAAACATGTTGCACATCAAATTAAAGCTTAGGTTCTCTTCTTTCCAACAATTGTTGGCTTTCCATCATAGCACAACCTGGCTGCTTAAAATCAGACATTTAGTGTGGTCAATACCACACAGCTTTCAGAGCTGGGTCAGAGGTCAAATCTGTTCTGTATATTTAGCCTGGTCTTTCAGGCTAGCATGATCTGATTTACTGAAGTGACACCTCAATTTAAAGCTCAGATTCAGACCTTTTTATAGAGTCCAACATTGTTCATTTTAAACCTTCTGGTGGCTATCAGCACACTGATGAATTATGGTTATATTCAACTGTCTTTAAAAGGCCTGCAGCCAACTGGTTTTATATTCTAACTTATCCTCCTGTATTTCTGGTAAACCTGCTTCAAATCAAACATGTTGCACATCAAATTAAAGCTTAGGTTCTCTTCTTTCCATCAATTTTCGGCTTTCCATCATAGCACAACCTGGCTGCTTAAAATCAGACATTTTGTGTGGTCAATACCAGACAGCTTTCAGAGCTGGGTCAGAGGTCAAATCTGTTCTGTATATTTAGCCTGGTCTTTCAGGCTAGCATGATCTGATTTACTGGAGTGACACCTCAATTTAAAGCTAAGATTCAGACTTTTTCATAGAGTCCAACATTGTTGAGTTTACCCCTTCTGGTGGCTAGCAGCACACTGATGAATTATGGTTACATTCAGCTGTTTTCAAAAGGCCTGCAGCCAACTGGTTTTATAGTCTAACTTATCCTCCTGTATTTCTGGTAAACCTGCTTCAAATCAAACATGTTGCACATCAAATTAAAGCTTAGGTTCTCTTCTTTCCATCAATTGTTGGCTTTCCATCCTATCACAACCTGGCTGCTTAAAATCAGACATTTAGTGTGGTCAATACCACACAGCTTTCAGAGCTGGGTCAGATGTCAAATCTGTTCTGTATATTTAGCCTGCTCTTTCAGGCTAGCATGATCTGATTTACTGGAGTGACACCTCAATTTAAAGCTCAGATTCAGACCTTTTCATAGAGTCCAACATTGTTGATTTTACCCCTTCTGGTGGCTAGCAGCACACTGATGAATTATGGTTACATTCAGCTGTTTTCAAAAGGCCTGCAGCCAACAGGTTTTATATTCTAACTTATCCTCCTGTATTTCTGGTAAACCTGCTTAAAATCAAACATGTTGCACATCAAATTAAAGCTTAGGTTCTCTTCTTTCCAACAATTGTTGGCTTTCCATCATAGCACAACCTGGCTGCTTAAAATCAGACATTTAGTGTGGTCAATACCACACAGCTTTCAGAGCTGGGTCAGAGGTCAAATCTGTTCTGTATATTTAGCCTGGTCTTTCAGGCTAGCATGATCTGATTTACTGGAGTGATACCTCAATTTAAAGCTCAGATTCAGACCTTTTCATAGAGTCCAACATTGTTGATTTTACCCCTTCTGGTGGCTAGCAGCACACTGATTAATTATGTTTACATTCAGCTGTTTTCAAAAGGCCTGCAGCCAACAGGTTTTATATTCTAACTTATCCTCCTGTATTTCTGGTAAACCTGCTTCAAATCAAACATGTTGCACATCAAATTAAAGCTTAGGTTCTCTTCTTTCCATCAATTGTTGGCTTTCCATCATAGCACAACCTGGCTGCTTAAAATCAGACATTTAGTATGGTCAATACCACACAGCTTTGAGAGCTGGGTCAGAGGTCAAATCTGTTCTGTATATTTAGCCTGGTCCTTCAGGCTAGCATGATCTGATTTACTGGAGTGACACCTCAATTTAAAGCTAAGATTCAGACTTTTTCATAGAGTCCAACATTGTTGAGTTTACCCCTTCTGGTGGCTAGCAGCACACTGATGAATTATGGTTACATTCAGCTGTTTTCAAAAGGCCTGCAGCCAACAGGTTTTATATTCTAACTTATCCTCCTGTATTTCTGGTAAACCTGCTTCAAATCAAACATGTTGCACATCAAATTAAAGCTTAGGTTCTCTTCTTTCCATCAATTTTCGGCTTTCCATCATAGCACAACCTGGCTGCTTAAAATCAGACATTTTGTGTGGTCAATACCAGACAGCTTTCAGAGCTGGGTCAGAGGTCAAATCTGTTCTGTATATTTAGCCTGGTCTTTCAGGCTAGCATGATCTGATTTACTGGAGTGACACCTCAATTTAAAGCTAAGATTCAGACTTTTTCATAGAGTCCAACATTGTTGAGTTTACCCCTTCTGGTGGCTAGCAGCACACTGATGAATTATGGTTACATTCAGCTGTTTTCAAAAGGCCTGCAGCCAACTGGTTTTATAGTCTAACTTATCCTCCTGTATTTCTGGTAAACCTGCTTCAAATCAAACATGTTGCACATCAAATTAAAGCTTAGGTTCTCTTCTTTCCATCAATTGTTGGCTTTCCATCCTATCACAACCTGGCTGCTTAAAATCAGACATTTAGTGTGGTCAATACCACACAGCTTTCAGAGCTGGGTCAGATGTCAAATCTGTTCTGTATATTTAGCCTGCTCTTTCAGGCTAGCATGATCTGATTTACTGGAGTGACACCTCAATTTAAAGCTCAGATTCAGACCTTTTCATAGAGTCCAACATTGTTGATTTTACCCCTTCTGGTGGCTAGCAGCACACTGATGAATTATGGTTACATTCAGCTGTTTTCAAAAGGCCTGCAGCCAACAGGTTTTATATTCTAACTTATCCTCCTGTATTTCTGGTAAACCTGCTTAAAATCAAACATGTTGCACATCAAATTAAAGCTTAGGTTCTCTTCTTTCCAACAATTGTTGGCTTTCCATCATAGCACAACCTGGCTGCTTAAAATCAGACATTTAGTGTGGTCAATACCACACAGCTTTCAGAGCTGGGTCAGAGGTCAAATCTGTTCTGTATATTTAGCCTGGTCTTTCAGGCTAGCATGATCTGATTTACTGGAGTGATACCTCAATTTAAAGCTCAGATTCAGACCTTTTCATAGAGTCCAACATTGTTGATTTTACCCCTTCTGGTGGCTAGCAGCACACTGATTAATTATGTTTACATTCAGCTGTTTTCAAAAGGCCTGCAGCCAACAGGTTTTATATTCTAACTTATCCTCCTGTATTTCTGGTAAACCTGCTTCAAATCAAACATGTTGCACATCAAATTAAAGCTTAGGTTCTCTTCTTTCCATCAATTGTTGGCTTTCCATCATAGCACAACCTGGCTGCTTAAAATCAGACATTTAGTATGGTCAATACCACACAGCTTTGAGAGCTGGGTCAGAGGTCAAATCTGTTCTGTATATTTAGCCTGGTCCTTCAGGCTAGCATGATCTGATTTACTGGAGTGACACCTCAATTTAAAGCTAAGATTCAGACTTTTTCATAGAGTCCAACATTGTTGAGTTTACCCCTTCTGGTGGCTAGCAGCACACTGATGAATTATGGTTACATTCAGCTGTTTTCAAAAGGCCTGCAGCCAACAGGTTTTATATTCTAACTTATCCTCCTGTATTTCTGGTAAACCTGCTTCAAATCAAACATGTTGCACATCAAATTAAAGCTTAGGTTCTCTTCTTTCCATCAATTGTTGGCTTTCCATCCTATCACAACCTGGCTGCTTAAAATCAGACATTTAGTGTGGTCAATACCACACAGCTTTCAGAGCTGGGTCAGATGTCAAATCTGTTCTGTATATTTAGCCTGCTCTTTCAGGCTAGCATGATCTGATTTACTGGAGTGACACCTCAATTTAAAGCTCAGATTCAGACCTTTTCATAGAGTCCAACATTGTTGATTTTACCCCTTCTGGTGGCTAGCAGCACACTGATGAATTATGGTTACATTCAGCTCTTTTCAAAAGGCCTGCAGCCAACAGGTTTTCTATTCTAACTTATCCTCCTGTATTTCTGGTAAACCTGCTTCAAATCAAACATGTTGCACATCAAATTAAAGCTTAGGTTCTCTTCTTTCCAACAATTGTTGGCTTTCCATCATAGCACAACCTGGCTGCTTAAAATCAGACATTTAGTGTGGTCAATACCACACAGCTTTCAGAGCTGGGTCAGAGGTCAAATCTGTTCTGTATATTTAGCCTGGTCTTTCAGGCTAGCATGATCTGATTTACTGGAGTCATACCTCAATTTAAAGCTCAGATTCAGACCTTTTCATAGAGTCCAACATTGTTGATTTTACCCCTTCTGGTGGCTAGCAGCACACTGATTAATTATGGTTACATTCAGCTGTTTTCAAAAGGCCTGCAGCCAACAGGTTTTATATTCTAACTTATCCTCCTGTATTTCTGGTAAACCTGCTTCAAATCAAACATGTTGCACATCAAATTAAAGCTTAGGTTCTCTTCTTTCCATCAATTGTTGGCTTCCCATCATAGCACAACCTGGCTGCTTAAAATCAGACATTTAGTATGGTCAATACCACACAGCTTTCAGAGCTGGGTCAGAGGTCAAATCTGTTCTGTATATTTAGCCTGGTCCTTCAGGCTAGCATGATCTGATTTACTGGAGTGACACCTCAATTTAAAGCTAAGATTCAGACTTTTTCATAGAGTCCAACATTGTTGAGTTTACCCCTTCTGGTGGCTAGCAGCACACTGATGAATTATGGTTACATTCAGCTGTTTTCAAAAGGCCTGCAGCCAACAGGTTTTCTATTCTAACTTATCCTCCTGTATTTCTGGTAAACCTGCTTCAAATCAAACATGTTGCACATCAAATTAAAGCTTAGGTTCTCTTCTTTCCATCAATTGTTGGCTTTCCATCCTATCACAACCTGGCTGCTTAAAATCAGACATTTAGTGTGGTCAATACCACACAGCTTTCAGAGCTGGGTCAGATGTCAAATCTGTTCTGTATATTTAGCCTGCTCTTTCAGGCTAGCATGATCTGATTTACTGGAGTGACACCTCAATTTAAAGCTCAGATTCAGACCTTTTCATAGAGTCCAACATTGTTGATTTTACCCCTTCTGGTGGCTAGCAGCACACTGATGAATTATGGTTACATTCAGCTGTTTTCAAAAGGCCTGCAGCCAACAGGTTTTATATTCTAACTTATCCTCCTGTATTTCTGGTAAACCTGCTTCAAATCAAACATGTTGCACATCAAATTAAAGCTTAGGTTCTCTTCTTTCCAACAATTGTTGGCTTTCCATCATAGCACAACCTGGCTGCTTAAAATCAGACATTTAGTGTGGTCAATACCACACAGCTTTCAGAGCTGGGTCAGAGGTCAAATCTGTTCTGTATATTTAGCCTGGTCTTTCAGGCTAGCATGATCTGATTTACTGGAGTGATACCTCAATTTAAAGCTCAGATTCAGACCTTTTCATAGAGTCCAACATTGTTCATTTTAAACCTTCTGGTGGCTAGCAGCACACTGATGAATTATTGTTACATTCAGCTGTTTTCAAAAGGCCTGCATCCAACTGGTTTTATAGTCTAACTTATCCTCCTGTATTTCTGGTCAACCTGCTTCAAATCAAACATGTTGCACATCAAATTAAAGCTTAGGTTCTCTTCTTTCCAACAATTGTTGGCTTTCCATCCTATCACAAGCTGGCTGCTTAAAATCAGACATTTAGTGTGGTCAATACCACACAGCTTTCAGAGCTGGGTCAGATGTCAAATCTGTTCTGTATATTTAGCCTGGTCTTTCAGGCTAGCATGATCTGATTTACTGGAGTGACACCTCAATTTAAAGCTCAGATTCAGACCTTTTCATAGAGTCCAACATTGTTGATTTTACCCCTTCTGGTGGCTAGCAGCACACTGATGAATTATGGTTACATTCAGCTGTTTTCAAAATGCCTGCAGCCAACAGGTTTTCTATTCTAACTTATCCTCCTGTATTTCTGGTAAACCTGCTTCAAATCAAACATGTTGCACATCAAATTAAAGCTTAGGTTCTCTTCTTTCCAACAATTGTTGGCTTTCCATCATAGCACAACCTGGCTGCTTAAAATCAGACATTTAGTGTGGTCAATACCACACAGCTTTCAGAGCTGGGTCAGAGGTCAAATCTGTTCTGTATATTTAGCCTGGTCTTTCAGGCTAGCATGATCTGATTTACTGGAGTGATACCTCAATTTAAAGCTCAGATTCAGACCTTTTCATAGAGTCCAACATTGTTCATTTTAAACCTTCTGGTGGCTAGCAGCACACTGATGAATTATTGTTACATTCAGCTGTTTTCAAAAGGCCTGCATCCAACTGGTTTTATAGTCTAACTTATCCTCCTGTATTTCTGGTCAACCTGCTTCAAATCAAACATGTTGCACATCAAATTAAAGCTTAGGTTCTCTTCTTTCCAACAATTGTTGGCTTTCCATCCTATCACAAGCTGGCTGCTTAAAATCAGACATTTAGTGTGGTCAATACCACACAGCTTTCAGAGCTGGGTCAGATGTCAAATCTGTTCTGTATATTTAGCCTGGTCTTTCAGGCTAGCATGATCTGATTTACTGGAGTGACACCTCAATTTAAAGCTCAGATTCAGACCTTTTCATAGAGTCCAACATTGTTGATTTTACCCCTTCTGGTGGCTAGCAGCACACTGATGAATTATGGTTACATTCAGCTGTTTTCAAAATGCCTGCAGCCAACAGGTTTTCTATTCTAACTTATCCTCCTGTATTTCTGGTAAACCTGCTTCAAATCAAACATGTTGCACATCAAATTAAAGCTTAGGTTCTCTTCTTTCCAACAATTGTTGGCTTTCCATCATAGCACAACCTGGCTGCTTAAAATCAGACATTTAGTGTGGTCAATACCACACAGCTTTCAGAGCTGGGTCAGAGGTCAAATCTGTTCTGTATATTTAGCCTGGTCTTTCAGGCTAGCATGATCTGATTTACTGGAGTGATACCTCAATTTAAAGCTCAGATTCAGACCTTTTCATAGAGTCCAACATTGTTCATTTTAAACCTTCTGGTGGCTAGCAGCACACTGATGAATTATTGTTACATTCAGCTGTTTTCAAAAGGCCTGCATCCAACTGGTTTTATAGTCTAACTTATCCTCCTGTATTTCTGGTCAACCTGCTTCAAATCAAACATGTTGCACATCAAATTAAAGCTTAGGTTCTCTTCTTTCCAACAATTGTTGGCTTTCCATCCTATCACAAGCTGGCTGCTTAAAATCAGACATTTAGTGTGGTCAATACCACACAGCTTTCAGAGCTGGGTCAGATGTCAAATCTGTTCTGTATATTTAGCCTGGTCTTTCAGGCTAGCATGATCTGATTTACTGGAGTGACACCTCAATTTAAAGCTCAGATTCAGACCTTTTCATAGAGTCCAACATTGTTGATTTTACCCCTTCTGGTGGCTAGCAGCACACTGATGAATTATGGTTACATTCAGCTGTTTTCAAAATGCCTGCAGCCAACAGGTTTTCTATTCTAACTTATCCTCCTGTATTTCTGGTAAACCTGCTTCAAATCAAACATGTTGCACATCAAATTAAAGCTTAGGTTCTCTTCTTTCCATCAATTGTTGGCTTTCCATCAAAGCACAACCTGGCTGCTTAAAATCAGACATTTAGTGTGGTCAATACCACACAGCTTTCAGAGCTGGGTCAGAGGTCAAATCTGTTCTGTATATTTAGCCTGGTCTTTCAGGCTAGCATGATCTGATTTACTGGAGTGACACCTCAATTTAAAGCTCAGATTCAGACCTTTTCATAGAGTCCAACATTGTTGAGTTTACCCCTTCTGGTGGCTAGCAGCACACTGATGAATTATGGTTACATTCAGCTCTTTTCAAAAGGCCTGCAGCGAACAGGTTTTATAGTCTAAATTATCCTCTTGTATTTCTGGTAAACCTGCTTCAAATCAAACATGTTGCACATCAAATTAAAGCTTAGGTTCTCTTCTTTCCATCAATTGTTGGCTTTCCATCCTATCACAACCTGGCTGCTTAAAATCAGACATTTAGTGTGGTCAATACCACACAGCTTTGAGAGCTGGGTCAGATGTCAAATCTGTTCTGTATATTTAGCCTGGTCCTTCAGGCTAGCATGATCTGATTTACTGGAGTGACACCTCAATTTAAAGCTAAGATTCAGACCTTTTCATAGAGTCCAACATTGTTGTGTTCACCCCTTCTGGTGGCTAGCAGCACACTGATGAATTATGGTTACATTCAGCTGTTTTCAAAAGGCCCGCAGCCAACTGGTTTTATATTCTAACTTATCCTCCTGTATTTCTGGTAAACCTGCTTCAAATCAAACATGTTGCACATCAAATTAAAGCTTAGGTTCTCTTCTTTCCATCAATTGTTGGCTTTCCATCCTATCACAACCTGGCTGCTTAAAATCAGACATTTAGTGTGGTCAATACCACACAGCTTTCAGAGCTGGGTCAGATGTCAAATCTGTTCTGTATATTTAGCCTGCTCTTTCAGGCTAGCATGATCTGATTTACTGGAGTGACACCTCAATTTAAAGCTCAGATTCAGACCTTTTCATAGAGTCCAACATTGTTGATTTTACCCCTTCTGGTGGCTAGCAGCACACTGATGAATTATGGTTACATTCAGCTCTTTTCAAAAGGCCTGCAGCCAACAGGTTTTCTATTCTAACTTATCCTCCTGTATTTCTGGTAAACCTGCTTCAAATCAAACATGTTGCACATCAAATTAAAGCTTAGGTTCTCTTCTTTCCAACAATTGTTGGCTTTCCATCATAGCACAACCTGGCTGCTTAAAATCAGACATTTAGTGTGGTCAATACCACACAGCTTTCAGAGCTGGGTCAGAGGTCAAATCTGTTCTGTATATTTAGCCTGGTCTTTCAGGCTAGCATGATCTGATTTACTGGAGTCATACCTCAATTTAAAGCTCAGATTCAGACCTTTTCATAGAGTCCAACATTGTTGATTTTACCCCTTCTGGTGGCTAGCAGCACACTGATTAATTATGGTTACATTCAGCTGTTTTCAAAAGGCCTGCAGCCAACAGGTTTTATATTCTAACTTATCCTCCTGTATTTCTGGTAAACCTGCTTCAAATCAAACATGTTGCACATCAAATTAAAGCTTAGGTTCTCTTCTTTCCATCAATTGTTGGCTTTCCATCATAGCACAACCTGGCTGCTTAAAATCAGACATTTAGTATGGTCAATACCACACAGCTTTCAGAGCTGGGTCAGAGGTCAAATCTGTTCTGTATATTTAGCCTGGTCCTTCAGGCTAGCATGATCTGATTTACTGGAGTGACACCTCAATTTAAAGCTAAGATTCAGACTTTTTCATAGAGTCCAACATTGTTGAGTTTACCCCTTCTGGTGGCTAGCAGCACACTGATGAATTATGGTTACATTCAGCTGTTTTCAAAAGGCCTGCAGCCAACAGGTTTTCTATTCTAACTTATCCTCCTGTATTTCTGGTAAACCTGCTTCAAATCAAACATGTTGCACATCAAATTAAAGCTTAGGTTCTCTTCTTTCCATCAATTGTTGGCTTTCCATCCTATCACAACCTGGCTGCTTAAAATCAGACATTTAGTGTGGTCAATACCACACAGCTTTCAGAGCTGGGTCAGATGTCAAATCTGTTCTGTATATTTAGCCTGCTCTTTCAGGCTAGCATGATCTGATTTACTGGAGTGACACCTCAATTTAAAGCTCAGATTCAGACCTTTTCATAGAGTCCAACATTGTTGATTTTACCCCTTCTGGTGGCTAGCAGCACACTGATGAATTATGGTTACATTCAGCTGTTTTCAAAAGGCCTGCAGCCAACAGGTTTTATATTCTAACTTATCCTCCTGTATTTCTGGTAAACCTGCTTCAAATCAAACATGTTGCACATCAAATTAAAGCTTAGGTTCTCTTCTTTCCAACAATTGTTGGCTTTCCATCATAGCACAACCTGGCTGCTTAAAATCAGACATTTAGTGTGGTCAATACCACACAGCTTTCAGAGCTGGGTCAGAGGTCAAATCTGTTCTGTATATTTAGCCTGGTCTTTCAGGCTAGCATGATCTGATTTACTGGAGTGATACCTCAATTTAAAGCTCAGATTCAGACCTTTTCATAGAGTCCAACATTGTTCATTTTAAACCTTCTGGTGGCTAGCAGCACACTGATGAATTATTGTTACATTCAGCTGTTTTCAAAAGGCCTGCATCCAACTGGTTTTATAGTCTAACTTATCCTCCTGTATTTCTGGTCAACCTGCTTCAAATCAAACATGTTGCACATCAAATTAAAGCTTAGGTTCTCTTCTTTCCAACAATTGTTGGCTTTCCATCCTATCACAAGCTGGCTGCTTAAAATCAGACATTTAGTGTGGTCAATACCACACAGCTTTCAGAGCTGGGTCAGATGTCAAATCTGTTCTGTATATTTAGCCTGGTCTTTCAGGCTAGCATGATCTGATTTACTGGAGTGACACCTCAATTTAAAGCTCAGATTCAGACCTTTTCATAGAGTCCAACATTGTTGATTTTACCCCTTCTGGTGGCTAGCAGCACACTGATGAATTATGGTTACATTCAGCTGTTTTCAAAATGCCTGCAGCCAACAGGTTTTCTATTCTAACTTATCCTCCTGTATTTCTGGTAAACCTGCTTCAAATCAAACATGTTGCACATCAAATTAAAGCTTAGGTTCTCTTCTTTCCAACAATTGTTGGCTTTCCATCATAGCACAACCTGGCTGCTTAAAATCAGACATTTAGTGTGGTCAATACCACACAGCTTTCAGAGCTGGGTCAGAGGTCAAATCTGTTCTGTATATTTAGCCTGGTCTTTCAGGCTAGCATGATCTGATTTACTGGAGTGATACCTCAATTTAAAGCTCAGATTCAGACCTTTTCATAGAGTCCAACATTGTTCATTTTAAACCTTCTGGTGGCTAGCAGCACACTGATGAATTATTGTTACATTCAGCTGTTTTCAAAAGGCCTGCATCCAACTGGTTTTATAGTCTAACTTATCCTCCTGTATTTCTGGTCAACCTGCTTCAAATCAAACATGTTGCACATCAAATTAAAGCTTAGGTTCTCTTCTTTCCAACAATTGTTGGCTTTCCATCCTATCACAAGCTGGCTGCTTAAAATCAGACATTTAGTGTGGTCAATACCACACAGCTTTCAGAGCTGGGTCAGATGTCAAATCTGTTCTGTATATTTAGCCTGGTCTTTCAGGCTAGCATGATCTGATTTACTGGAGTGACACCTCAATTTAAAGCTCAGATTCAGACCTTTTCATAGAGTCCAACATTGTTGATTTTACCCCTTCTGGTGGCTAGCAGCACACTGATGAATTATGGTTACATTCAGCTGTTTTCAAAATGCCTGCAGCCAACAGGTTTTCTATTCTAACTTATCCTCCTGTATTTCTGGTAAACCTGCTTCAAATCAAACATGTTGCACATCAAATTAAAGCTTAGGTTCTCTTCTTTCCATCAATTGTTGGCTTTCCATCAAAGCACAACCTGGCTGCTTAAAATCAGACATTTAGTGTGGTCAATACCACACAGCTTTCAGAGCTGGGTCAGAGGTCAAATCTGTTCTGTATATTTAGCCTGGTCTTTCAGGCTAGCATGATCTGATTTACTGGAGTGACACCTCAATTTAAAGCTCAGATTCAGACCTTTTCATAGAGTCCAACATTGTTGAGTTTACCCCTTCTGGTGGCTAGCAGCACACTGATGAATTATGGTTACATTCAGCTCTTTTCAAAAGGCCTGCAGCGAACAGGTTTTATAGTCTAAATTATCCTCTTGTATTTCTGGTAAACCTGCTTCAAATCAAACATGTTGCACATCAAATTAAAGCTTAGGTTCTCTTCTTTCCATCAATTGTTGGCTTTCCATCCGATCACAACCTGGCTGCTTAAAATCAGACATTTAGTGTGGTCAATACCACACAGCTTTGAGAGCTGGGTCAGATGTCAAATCTGTTCTGTATATTTAGCCTGGTCCTTCAGGCTAGCATGATCTGATTTACTGGAGTGACACCTCAATTTAAAGCTAAGATTCAGACCTTTTCATAGAGTCCAACATTGTTGTGTTCACCCCTTCTGGTGGCTAGCAGCACACTGATGAATTATGGTTACATTCAGCTGTTTTCAAAAGGCCCGCAGCCAACTGGTTTTATATTCTAACTTATCCTCCTGTATTTCTGGTAAACCTGCTTCAAATCAAACATGTTGCACATCAAATTAAAGCTTAGGTTCTCTTCTTTCCAACATTTTTTGGCTTTCCATCATAGCACAAGCTGGCTGCTTAAAATCAGACATTTAGTATGGTCAATACCACACAGCTTTCAGAGCTGGGTCAGAGGTCAAATCTGTTCTGTATATTTAGCCTGGTCCTTCAGGCTAGCATGATCTGATTTACTGGAGTGACACCTCAATTTAAAGCTAAGATTCAGACCTTTTCATAGAGTCCAACATTGTTGAGTTTACCCCTTCTGGTGGCTAGCAGCACACTGATGAATTATGGTTACATTCAGCTCTTTTCAAAAGGCCTGCAGCCAACAGGTTTTATATTCTACCTTATCCTCCTGTATTTCTGGTAAACCTGCTTCAAATCAAACATGTTGCACATCAAATTAAAGCTTAGGTTCTCTTCTTTCCAACAATTTTTGGCTTTCCATCATAGCACAAGCTGGCTGCTTAAAATCAGACACTTAGTATGGTCAATACCACACAGCTTTCAGAGCTGGGTCAGAGGTCAAATCTGTTCTGTATATTTAGCTTGGTCTTTCAGGCTAGCATGATCTGATTTACTGGAGTGATACCTCCATGTAAAGCTCAGATTCAGACCTTTTCATAGAGTCCAACATTGTTGAGTTTACCCCTTCTGGTGGCTAGCAGCACACTGATGAATTATGGTTACATTCAGCTCTTTTCAAAAGGCCTGCAGCCAACAGGTTTTATATTCTAACTTATCCTCCTGTATTTCTGGTAAACCTGCTTCAAATCAAACATGTTGCACATCAAATTAAAGCTTAGGTTCTCTTCTTTCCATCAATTGTTGGCTTTCCATCCTATCACAACCTGGCTGCTTAAAATCAGACATTTAGTATGGTCAATACCACACAGCTTTCAGAGCTGGGTCAGAGGTCAAATCTGTTCTGTATATTTAGCCTGGTCCTTCAGGCTAGCATGATCTGATTTACTGGAGTGACACCTCAATTTAAAGCTAAGATTCAGACCTTTTCATAGAGTCCAACATTGTTGAGTTTACCCCTTCTGGTGGCTTGCAGCACACTGATGAATTATGGTTACATTCAGCTCTTTTCAAAAGGCCTGCAGCCAACAGTTTTTATATTCTAACTTATCCTCCTGTATTTCTGGTAAACCTGCTTCAAATCAAACATGTTGCACATCAAATTAAAGCTTAGGTTCTCTTCTTTCCATCAATTGTTGGCTTTCCATCCGATCACAACCTGGCTGCTTAAAATCAGACATTTAGTGTGGTCAATACCACACAGCTTTCAGAGCTGGGTCAGATGTCAAATCTGTTCTGTATATTTAGCCTGCTCTTTCAGGCTAGCATGATCTGATTTACTGGAGTGACACCTCAATTTAAAGCTCAGATTCAGACCTTTTCATAGAGTCCAACATTGTTGATTTTACCCCTTCTGGTGGCTAGCAGCACACTGATGAATTATGGTTACATTCAGCTCTTTTCAAAAGGCCTGCAGCCAACAGGTTTTATAGTCTAACTTATCCTCTTGTATTTCTGGTAAACCTGCTTCAAATCAAACATGTTGCACATCAAATTAAAGCTTAGGTTCTCTTCTTTCCATCAATTGTTGGCTTTCCATCCTATCACAACCTGGCTGCTTAAAATCAGACATTTAGTGTGGTCAATACCACACAGCTTTCAGAGCTGGGTCAGATGTCAAATCTGTTCTGTATATTTAGCCTGGTCCTTCAGGCTAGCATGATCTGATTTACTGGAGTGACACCTCAATTTAAAGCTAAGATTCAGACCTTTTCATAGAGTCCAACATTGTTGTGTTCACCCCTTCTGGTGGCTAGCAGCACACTGATGAATTATGGTTACATTCAGCTGTTTTCAAAAGGCCCGCAGCCAACTGGTTTTATATTCTAACTTATCCTCCTGTATTTCTGGTAAACCTGCTTCAAATCAAACATGTTGCACATCAAATTAAAGCTTAGGTTCTCTTCTTTCCAACATTTTTTGGCTTTCCATCATAGCACAAGCTGGCTGCTTAAAATCAGACATTTAGTATGGTCAATACCACACAGCTTTCAGAGCTGGGTCAGAGGTCAAATCTGTTCTGTATATTTAGCCTGGTCCTTCAGGCTAGCATGATCTGATTTACTGGAGTGACACCTCAATTTAAAGCTAAGATTCAGACCTTTTCATAGAGTCCAACATTGTTGAGTTTACCCCTTCTGGTGGCTAGCAGCACACTGATGAATTATGGTTACATTCAGCTCTTTTCAAAAGGCCTGCAGCCAACAGGTTTTATATTCTACCTTATCCTCCTGTATTTCTGGTAAACCTGCTTCAAATCAAACATGTTGCACATCAAATTAAAGCTTAGGTTCTCTTCTTTCCATCAATTGTTGGCTTTCCATCATAGCACAACCTGACTGCTTAAAATCAGACATTTAGTGTGGTCAATACCACACAGCTTTCAGAGCTGGGTCAGAGGTCAAATCTGTTCTGTATATTTAGCCTGGTCTTTCAGGCTAGCATGATCTAATTTACTGGAGTGACACCTCAATTTAAAGCTCAGATTCAGACCTTTTCATAGAGTCCAACATTGTTGAGTTTACCCCTTCTGGTGGCTAGCAGCACACTGATGAATTATGGTTACATTCAGCTGTTTTCAAAAGGCCTGCAGCCAACAGGTTTTATAGTCTAACTTATCCTCTTGTATTTCTGGCAAACCTGCTTCAAATCAAACATGTTGCACATCAAATTAAAGCTTAGGTTCTCTTCTTTCCATCAATTGTTGGCTTTCCATCCTATCACAACCTGGCTGCTTAAAATCAGACATTTAGTATGGTCAATACCACACAGCTTTCAGAGCTGGGTCAGATGTCAAATCTGTTCTGTATATTTAGCCTGGTCCTTCAGGCTAGCATGATCTGATTTACTGGAGTGACACCTCAATTTAAAGCTAAGATTCAGACCTTTTCATAGAGTCCAACATTGTTGAGTTTACCCCTTCTGGTGGCTAGCAGCACACTGATGAATTATGGTTACATTCAGCTGTTTTCAAAAGGCCTGCAGCCAACAGCTTTTATATTCTAACTTATCCTCCTGTATTTCTGGTAAACCTGCTTCAAATCAAACATGTTGCACATCAAATTAAAGCTTAGGTTCTCTTCTTTCCAACATTTTTTGGCTTTCCATCATAGCACAAGCTGGCTGCTTAAAATCAGACATTTAGTATGGTCAATACCACACAGCTTTCAGAGCTGGGTCAGAGGTCAAATCTGTTCTGTATATTTAGCCTGGTCCTTCAATCTAGCATGATCTGATTTACTGGAGTGACACCTCAATTTAAAGCTAAGATTCAGACCTTTTCATAGAGTCCAACATTGTTGAGTTTACCCCTTCTGGTGGCTAGCAGCACACTGATGAATTATGGTTACATTCAGCTCTTTTCAAAAGGCCTGCAGCCAACAGGTTTTATATTCTACCTTATCCTCCTGTATTTCTGGTAAACCTGCTTCAAATCAAACATGTTGCACATCAAATTAAAGCTTAGGTTCTCTTCTTTCCATCAATTGTTGGCTTTCCATCCTATCACAACCTGGCTGCTTAAAATCAGACATTTAGTATGGTCAATACCACACAGCTTTCAGAGCTGGGTCAGAGGTCAAATCTGTTCTGTATATTTAGCCTGGTCCTTCAGGCTAGCATGATCTGATTTACTGGAGTGACACCTCAATTTAAAGCTAAGATTCAGACCTTTTCATAGAGTCCAACATTGTTGAGTTTACCCCTTCTGGTGGCTTGCAGCACACTGATGAATTATGGTTACATTCAGCTCTTTTCAAAAGGCCTGCAGCCAACAGTTTTTATATTCTAACTTATCCTCCTGTATTTCTGGTAAACCTGCTTCAAATCAAACATGTTGCACATCAAATTAAAGCTTAGGTTCTCTTCTTTCCATCAATTGTTGGCTTTCCATCCGATCACAACCTGGCTGCTTAAAATCAGACATTTAGTGTGGTCAATACCACACAGCTTTCAGAGCTGGGTCAGATGTCAAATCTGTTCTGTATATTTAGCCTGCTCTTTCAGGCTAGCATGATCTGATTTACTGGAGTGACACCTCAATTTAAAGCTCAGATTCAGACCTTTTCATAGAGTCCAACATTGTTGTGTTCACCCCTTCTGGTGGCTAGCAGCACACTGATGAATTATGGTTACATTCAGCTGTTTTCAAAAGGCCCGCAGCCAACTGGTTTTATATTCTAACTTATCCTCCTGTATTTCTGGTAAACCTGCTTCAAATCAAACATGTTGCACATCAAATTAAAGCTTAGGTTCTCTTCTTTCCAACATTTTTTGGCTTTCCATCATAGCACAAGCTGGCTGCTTAAAATCAGACATTTAGTATGGTCAATACCACACAGCTTTCAGAGCTGGGTCAGAGGTCAAATCTGTTCTGTATATTTAGCCTGGTCCTTCAATCTAGCATGATCTGATTTACTGGAGTGACACCTCAATTTAAAGCTAAGATTCAGACCTTTTCATAGAGTCCAACATTGTTGAGTTTACCCCTTCTGGTGGCTAGCAGCACACTGATGAATTATGGTTACATTCAGCTCTTTTCAAAAGGCCTGCAGCCAACAGGTTTTATATTCTACCTTATCCTCCTGTATTTCTGGTAAACCTGCTTCAAATCAAACATGTTGCACATCAAATTAAAGCTTAGGTTCTCTTCTTTCCATCAATTGTTGGCTTTCCATCCTATCACAACCTGGCTGCTTAAAATCAGACATTTAGTATGGTCAATACCACACAGCTTTCAGAGCTGGGTCAGAGGTCAAATCTGTTCTGTATATTTAGCCTGGTCCTTCAGGCTAGCATGATCTGATTTACTGGAGTGACACCTCAATTTAAAGCTAAGATTCAGACCTTTTCATAGAGTCCAACATTGTTGAGTTTACCCCTTCTGGTGGCTTGCAGCACACTGATGAATTATGGTTACATTCAGCTCTTTTCAAAAGGCCTGCAGCCAACAGTTTTTATATTCTAACTTATCCTCCTGTATTTCTGGTAAACCTGCTTCAAATCAAACATGTTGCACATCAAATTAAAGCTTAGGTTCTCTTCTTTCCATCAATTGTTGGCTTTCCATCCGATCACAACCTGGCTGCTTAAAATCAGACATTTAGTGTGGTCAATACCACACAGCTTTCAGAGCTGGGTCAGATGTCAAATCTGTTCTGTATATTTAGCCTGCTCTTTCAGGCTAGCATGATCTGATTTACTGGAGTGACACCTCAATTTAAAGCTCAGATTCAGACCTTTTCATAGAGTCCAACATTGTTGATTTTACCCCTTCTGGTGGCTAGCAGCACACTGATGAATTATGGTTACATTCAGCTGTTTTCAAAAGGCCCGCAGCCAACTGGTTTTATATTCTAACTTATCCTCCTGTATTTCTGGTAAACCTGCTTCAAATCAAACATGTTGCACATCAAATTAAAGCTTAGGTTCTCTTCTTTCCAACATTTTTTGGCTTTCCATCATAGCACAAGCTGGCTGCTTAAAATCAGACATTTAGTATGGTCAATACCACACAGCTTTCAGAGCTGGGTCAGAGGTCAAATCTGTTCTGTATATTTAGCCTGGTCCTTCAGGCTAGCATGATCTGATTTACTGGAGTGACACCTCAATTTAAAGCTTAGATTCAGACCTTTTCATAGAGTCCAACATTGTTGAGTTTACCCCTTCTGGTGGCTTGCAGCACACTGATGAATTATGGTTACATTCAGCTCTTTTCAAAAGGCCTGCAGCCAACAGTTTTTATATTCTAACTTATCCTCCTGTATTTCTGGTAAACCTGCTTCAAATCAAACATGTTGCACATCAAATTAAAGTTTAGGTTCTCTTCTTTCCATCAATTGTTGGCTTTCCATCATAGCACAAGCTGGCTGCTTAAAATCAGACATTTAGTATGGTCAATACCACACAGCTTTCAGAGCTGGGTCAGAGGTCAAATCTGTTCTGTATATTTAGCCTGGTCCTTCAATCTAGCATGATCTGATTTACTGGAGTGACACCTCAATTTAAAGCTAAGATTCAGACCTTTTCATAGAGTCCAACATTGTTGAGTTTACCCCTTCTGGTGGCTAGCAGCACACTGATGAATTATGGTTACATTCAGCTCTTTTCAAAAGGCCTGCAGCCAACAGGTTTTATATTCTACCTTATCCTCCTGTATTTCTGGTAAACCTGCTTCAAATCAAACATGTTGCACATCAAATTAAAGCTTAGGTTCTCTTCTTTCCATCAATTGTTGGCTTTCCATCCTATCACAACCTGGCTGCTTAAAATCAGACATTTAGTATGGTCAATACCACACAGCTTTCAGAGCTGGGTCAGAGGTCAAATCTGTTCTGTATATTTAGCCTGGTCCTTCAGGCTAGCATGATCTGATTTACTGGAGTGACACCTCAATTTAAAGCTAAGATTCAGACCTTTTCATAGAGTCCAACATTGTTGAGTTTACCCCTTCTGGTGGCTTGCAGCACACTGATGAATTATGGTTACATTCAGCTCTTTTCAAAAGGCCTGCAGCCAACAGTTTTTATATTCTAACTTATCCTCCTGTATTTCTGGTAAACCTGCTTCAAATCAAACATGTTGCACATCAAATTAAAGCTTAGGTTCTCTTCTTTCCATCAATTGTTGGCTTTCCATCCGATCACAACCTGGCTGCTTAAAATCAGACATTTAGTGTGGTCAATACCACACAGCTTTCAGAGCTGGGTCAGATGTCAAATCTGTTCTGTATATTTAGCCTGCTCTTTCAGGCTAGCATGATCTGATTTACTGGAGTGACACCTCAATTTAAAGCTCAGATTCAGACCTTTTCATAGAGTCCAACATTGTTGATTTTACCCCTTCTGGTGGCTAGCAGCACACTGATGAATTATGGTTACATTCAGCTGTTTTCAAAAGGCCCGCAGCCAACTGGTTTTATATTCTAACTTATCCTCCTGTATTTCTGGTAAACCTGCTTCAAATCAAACATGTTGCACATCAAATTAAAGCTTAGGTTCTCTTCTTTCCAACATTTTTTGGCTTTCCATCATAGCACAAGCTGGCTGCTTAAAATCAGACATTTAGTATGGTCAATACCACACAGCTTTCAGAGCTGGGTCAGAGGTCAAATCTGTTCTGTATATTTAGCCTGGTCCTTCAGGCTAGCATGATCTGATTTACTGGAGTGACACCTCAATTTAAAGCTAAGATTCAGACCTTTTCATAGAGTCCAACATTGTTGAGTTTACCCCTTCTGGTGGCTAGCAGCACACTGATGAATTATGGTTACATTCCGCTCTTTTCAAAAGGCCTGCAGCCAACAGGTTTTATATTCTACCTTATCCTCCTGTATTTCTGGTAAACCTGCTTCAAATCAAACATGTTGCACATCAAATTAAAGCTTAGGTTCTCTTCTTTCCAACAATTTTTGGCTTTCCATCATAGCACAAGCTGGCTGCTTAAAATCAGACATTTAGTATGGTCAATACCACACAGCTTTCAGAGCTGGGTCAGAGGTCAAATCTGTTCTGTATATTTAGCTTGGTCTTTCAGGCTAGCATGATCTGATTTACTGGAGTGATACCTCAATTTAAAGCTCAGATTCAGACCTTTTCATAGAGTCCAACATTGTTGATTTTACCCCTTCTGGTGGCTAGCAGCACACTGATGAATTATGGTTACATTCAGCTCTTTTCAAAAGGCCTGCAGCCAACAGGTTTTATAGTCTAACTTATCCTCTTGTATTTCTGGTAAACCTGCTTCAAATCAAACATGTTGCACATCAAATTAAAGCTTAGGTTCTCTTCTTTCCATCAATTGTTGGCTTTCCATCCTATCACAACCTGGCTGCTTAAAATCAGACATTTAGTGTGGTCAATACCACACAGCTTTCAGAGCTGGGTCAGATGTCAAATCTGTTCTGTATATTTAGCCTGGTCCTTCAGGCTAGCATGATCTGATTTACTGGAGTGACACCTCAATTTAAAGCTAAGATTCAGACCTTTTCATAGAGTCCAACATTGTTGTGTTCACCCCTTCTGGTGGCTAGCAGCACACTGATGAATTATGGTTACATTCAGCTGTTTTCAAAAGGCCCGCAGCCAACTGGTTTTATATTCTAACTTATCCTCCTGTATTTCTGGTAAACCTGCTTCAAATCAAACATGTTGCACATCAAATTAAAGCTTAGGTTCTCTTCTTTCCAACATTTTTTGGCTTTCCATCATAGCACAAGCTGGCTGCTTAAAATCAGACATTTAGTATGGTCAATACCACACAGCTTTCAGAGCTGGGTCAGAGGTCAAATCTGTTCTGTATATTTAGCCTGGTCCTTCAGGCTAGCATGATCTGATTTACTGGAGTGACACCTCAATTTAAAGCTAAGATTCAGACCTTTTCATAGAGTCCAACATTGTTGAGTTTACCCCTTCTGGTGGCTAGCAGCACACTGATGAATTATGGTTACATTCAGCTCTTTTCAAAAGGCCTGCAGCCAACAGGTTTTATATTCTACCTTATCCTCCTGTATTTCTGGTAAACCTGCTTCAAATCAAACATGTTGCACATCAAATTAAAGCTTAGGTTCTCTTCTTTCCATCAATTGTTGGCTTTCCATCATAGCACAACCTGACTGCTTAAAATCAGACATTTAGTGTGGTCAATACCACACAGCTTTCAGAGCTGGGTCAGAGGTCAAATCTGTTCTGTATATTTAGCCTGGTCTTTCAGGCTAGCATGATCTAATTTACTGGAGTGACACCTCAATTTAAAGCTCAGATTCAGACCTTTTCATAGAGTCCAACATTGTTGAGTTTACCCCTTCTGGTGGCTAGCAGCACACTGATGAATTATGGTTACATTCAGCTCTTTTCAAAAGGCCTGCAGCCAACAGGTTTTATATTCTACCTTATCCTCCTGTATTTCTGGTAAACCTGCTTCAAATCAAACATGTTGCACATCAAATTAAAGCTTAGGTTCTCTTCTTTCCATCAATTGTTGGCTTTCCATCCTATCACAACCTGGCTGCTTAAAATCAGACATTTAGTATGGTCAATACCACACAGCTTTCAGAGCTGGGTCAGAGGTCAAATCTGTTCTGTATATTTAGCCTGGTCCTTCAGGCTAGCATGATCTGATTTACTGGAGTGACACCTCAATTTAAAGCTAAGATTCAGACCTTTTCATAGAGTCCAACATTGTTGAGTTTACCCCTTCTGGTGGCTTGCAGCACACTGATGAATTATGGTTACATTCAGCTCTTTTCAAAAGGCCTGCAGCCAACAGTTTTTATATTCTAACTTATCCTCCTGTATTTCTGGTAAACCTGCTTCAAATCAAACATGTTGCACATCAAATTAAAGCTTAGGTTCTCTTCTTTCCATCAATTGTTGGCTTTCCATCCGATCACAACCTGGCTGCTTAAAATCAGACATTTAGTGTGGTCAATACCACACAGCTTTCAGAGCTGGGTCAGATGTCAAATCTGTTCTGTATATTTAGCCTGCTCTTTCAGGCTAGCATGATCTGATTTACTGGAGTGACACCTCAATTTAAAGCTCAGATTCAGACCTTTTCATAGAGTCCAACATTGTTGATTTTACCCCTTCTGGTGGCTAGCAGCACACTGATGAATTATGGTTACATTCAGCTGTTTTCAAAAGGCCCGCAGCCAACTGGTTTTATATTCTAACTTATCCTCCTGTATTTCTGGTAAACCTGCTTCAAATCAAACATGTTGCACATCAAATTAAAGCTTAGGTTCTCTTCTTTCCAACATTTTTTGGCTTTCCATCATAGCACAAGCTGGCTGCTTAAAATCAGACATTTAGTATGGTCAATACCACACAGCTTTCAGAGCTGGGTCAGAGGTCAAATCTGTTCTGTATATTTAGCCTGGTCCTTCAGGCTAGCATGATCTGATTTACTGGAGTGACACCTCAATTTAAAGCTAAGATTCAGACCTTTTCATAGAGTCCAACATTGTTGAGTTTACCCCTTCTGGTGGCTAGCAGCACACTGATGAATTATGGTTACATTCCGCTCTTTTCAAAAGGCCTGCAGCCAACAGGTTTTATATTCTACCTTATCCTCCTGTATTTCTGGTAAACCTGCTTCAAATCAAACATGTTGCACATCAAATTAAAGCTTAGGTTCTCTTCTTTCCAACAATTTTTGGCTTTCCATCATAGCACAAGCTGGCTGCTTAAAATCAGACATTTAGTATGGTCAATACCACACAGCTTTCAGAGCTGGGTCAGAGGTCAAATCTGTTCTGTATATTTAGCTTGGTCTTTCAGGCTAGCATGATCTGATTTACTGGAGTGATACCTCAATTTAAAGCTCAGATTCAGACCTTTTCATAGAGTCCAACATTGTTGATTTTACCCCTTCTGGTGGCTAGCAGCACACTGATGAATTATGGTTACATTCAGCTCTTTTCAAAAGGCCTGCAGCCAACAGGTTTTATAGTCTAACTTATCCTCTTGTATTTCTGGTAAACCTGCTTCAAATCAAACATGTTGCACATCAAATTAAAGCTTAGGTTCTCTTCTTTCCATCAATTGTTGGCTTTCCATCCTATCACAACCTGGCTGCTTAAAATCAGACATTTAGTGTGGTCAATACCACACAGCTTTCAGAGCTGGGTCAGATGTCAAATCTGTTCTGTATATTTAGCCTGGTCCTTCAGGCTAGCATGATCTGATTTACTGGAGTGACACCTCAATTTAAAGCTAAGATTCAGACCTTTTCATAGAGTCCAACATTGTTGTGTTCACCCCTTCTGGTGGCTAGCAGCACACTGATGAATTATGGTTACATTCAGCTGTTTTCAAAAGGCCCGCAGCCAACTGGTTTTATATTCTAACTTATCCTCCTGTATTTCTGGTAAACCTGCTTCAAATCAAACATGTTGCACATCAAATTAAAGCTTAGGTTCTCTTCTTTCCAACATTTTTTGGCTTTCCATCATAGCACAAGCTGGCTGCTTAAAATCAGACATTTAGTATGGTCAATACCACACAGCTTTCAGAGCTGGGTCAGAGGTCAAATCTGTTCTGTATATTTAGCCTGGTCCTTCAGGCTAGCATGATCTGATTTACTGGAGTGACACCTCAATTTAAAGCTAAGATTCAGACCTTTTCATAGAGTCCAACATTGTTGAGTTTACCCCTTCTGGTGGCTAGCAGCACACTGATGAATTATGGTTACATTCAGCTCTTTTCAAAAGGCCTGCAGCCAACAGGTTTTATATTCTACCTTATCCTCCTGTATTTCTGGTAAACCTGCTTCAAATCAAACATGTTGCACATCAAATTAAAGCTTAGGTTCTCTTCTTTCCATCAATTGTTGGCTTTCCATCATAGCACAACCTGACTGCTTAAAATCAGACATTTAGTGTGGTCAATACCACACAGCTTTCAGAGCTGGGTCAGAGGTCAAATCTGTTCTGTATATTTAGCCTGGTCTTTCAGGCTAGCATGATCTAATTTACTGGAGTGACACCTCAATTTAAAGCTCAGATTCAGACCTTTTCATAGAGTCCAACATTGTTGAGTTTACCCCTTCTGGTGGCTAGCAGCACACTGATGAATTATGGTTACATTCAGCTGTTTTCAAAAGGCCTGCAGCCAACAGGTTTTATAGTCTAACTTATCCTCTTGTATTTCTGGCAAACCTGCTTCAAATCAAACATGTTGCACATCAAATTAAAGCTTAGGTTCTCTTCTTTCCATCAATTGTTGGCTTTCCATCCTATCACAACCTGGCTGCTTAAAATCAGACATTTAGTATGGTCAATACCACACAGCTTTCAGAGCTGGGTCAGATGTCAAATCTGTTCTGTATATTTAGCCTGGTCCTTCAGGCTAGCATGATCTGATTTACTGGAGTGACACCTCAATTTAAAGCTAAGATTCAGACCTTTTCATAGAGTCCAACATTGTTGAGTTTACCCCTTCTGGTGGCTAGCAGCACACTGATGAATTATGGTTACATTCAGCTGTTTTCAAAAGGCCTGCAGCCAACAGCTTTTATATTCTAACTTATCCTCCTGTATTTCTGGTAAACCTGCTTCAAATCAAACATGTTGCACATCAAATTAAAGCTTAGGTTCTCTTCTTTCCATCAATTGTTGGCTTTCCATCCTATCACAACCTGGCTGCTTAAAATCAGACATTTAGTGTGATCAATACCACACAGCTTTCAGAGCTGGGTCAGAGGTCAAATCTGTTCTGTATATTTAACCTGGTCTTTCAGGCTAGCATGATCTGATTTACTGGAGTGACACCTCAATTTAAAGCTCAGATTCAGACCTTTTCATAGAGTCCAACATTGTTGTGTTCACCCCTTCTGGTGGCTAGCAGCACACTGATGAATTATGGTTACATTCAGCTGTTTTCAAAAGGCCCGCAGCCAACTGGTTTTATATTCTAACTTATCCTCCTGTATTTCTGGTAAACCTGCTTCAAATCAAACATGTTGCACATCAAATTAAAGCTTAGGTTCTCTTCTTTCCAACATTTTTTGGCTTTCCATCATAGCACAAGCTGGCTGCTTAAAATCAGACATTTAGTATGGTCAATACCACACAGCTTTCAGAGCTGGGTCAGAGGTCAAATCTGTTCTGTATATTTAGCCTGGTCCTTCAATCTAGCATGATCTGATTTACTGGAGTGACACCTCAATTTAAAGCTAAGATTCAGACCTTTTCATAGAGTCCAACATTGTTGAGTTTACCCCTTCTGGTGGCTAGCAGCACACTGATGAATTATGGTTACATTCAGCTCTTTTCAAAAGGCCTGCAGCCAACAGGTTTTATATTCTACCTTATCCTCCTGTATTTCTGGTAAACCTGCTTCAAATCAAACATGTTGCACATCAAATTAAAGCTTAGGTTCTCTTCTTTCCAACAATTTTTGGCTTTCCATCCTATCACAACTTGGCTGCTTAAAATCAGACATTTAGTATGGTCAATACCACACAGCTTTCAGAGCTGGGTCAGAGGTCAAATCTGTTCTGTATATTTAGCCTGGTCCTTCAGGCTAGCATGATCTGATTTACTGGAGTGACACCTCAATTTAAAGCTTAGATTCAGACCTTTTCATAGAGTCCAACATTGTTGAGTTTACCCCTTCTGGTGGCTTGCAGCACACTGATGAATTATGGTTACATTCAGCTCTTTTCAAAAGGCCTGCAGCCAACAGTTTTTATATTCTAACTTATCCTCCTGTATTTCTGGTAAACCTGCTTCAAATCAAACATGTTGCACATCAAATTAAAGTTTAGGTTCTCTTCTTTCCATCAATTGTTGGCTTTTCATCCTATCACAACCTGGCTGCTTAAAATCAGACATTTAGTGTGGTCAATACCACACAGCTTTCAGAGCTGGGTCAGAGGTCAAATCTGTTCTGTATATTTAGCCTGGTCTTTCAGGCTAGCATGATCTGATTTACTGGAGTGACACCTCAATTTAAAGCTCAGATTCAGACCTTTTCATAGAGTCCAACATTGTTGATTTTACCCCTTCTGGTGGCTAGCAGCACACTGATTAATTATGGTTACATTCAGCTGTTTTCAAAAGGCCTGCAGCCAACAGGTTTTATATTCTAACTTATCCTCCTGTATTTCTGGTAAACCTGCTTCAAATCAAACATGTTGCACATCAAATTAAAGTTTAGGTTCTCTTCTTTCCATCAATTGTTGGCTTTCCATCATAGCACAACCTGACTGCTTAAAATCAGACATTTAGTGTGGTCAATGCCACACAGCTTTCAGAGCTGGGTCAGAGGTCAAATCTGTTCTGTATATTTAGCCTGGTCTTTCAGGCTAGCATGATCTAATTTACTGGAGTGACACCTCAATTTAAAGCTCAGATTCAGACCTTTTCATAGAGTCCAACATTGTTGAGTTTACCCCTTCTGGTGGCTAGCAGCACACTGATGAATTATGGTTACATTCAGCTGTTTTCAAAAGGCCTGCAGCCAACAGGTTTTATATTCTAACTTATCCTCCTGTATTTCTGGTAAACCTGCTTCAAATCAAACATGTTGCACATCAAATTAAAGCTTAGGTTCTCTTCTTTCCATCAATTGTTGGCTTTCCATCCTATCACAACCTGGCTGCTTAAAATCAGACATTTAGTGTGGTCAATACCACACAGCTTTCAGAGCTGGGTCAGAGGTCAAATCTGTTCTGTATATTTAGCCTGGTCTTTCAGGCTAGCATGATCTGATTTACTGGAGTGACACCTCAATTTAAAGCTCAGATTCAGACCTTTTCATAGAGTCCAACATTGTTGATTTTACCCCTTCTGGTGGCTAGCAGCACACTGATTAATTATGGTTACATTCAGCTGTTTTCAAAAGGCCTGCAGCCAACAGGTTTTATATTCTAACTTATCCTCCTGTATTTCTGGTAAACCTGCTTCAAATCAAACATGTTGCACATCAAATTAAAGTTTAGGTTCTCTTCTTTCCATCAATTGTTGGCTTTCCATCATAGCACAACCTGACTGCTTAAAATCAGACATTTAGTGTGGTCAATACCACACAGCTTTCAGAGCTGGGTCAGAGGTCAAATCTGTTCTGTATATTTAGCCTGGTCTTTCAGGCTAGCATGATCTAATTTACTGGAGTGACACCTCAATTTAAAGCTCAGATTCAGACCTTTTCATAGAGTCCAACATTGTTGAGTTTACCCCTTCTGGTGGCTAGCAGCACACTGATGAATTATGGTTACATTCAGCTGTTTTCAAAAGGCCTGCAGCCAACAGGTTTTATAGTCTAACTTATCCTCTTGTATTTCTGGCAAACCTGCTTCAAATCAAACATGTTGCACATCAAATTAAAGCTTAGGTTCTCTTCTTTCCATCAATTGTTGGCTTTCCATCCTATCACAACCTGGCTGCTTAAAATCAGACATTTAGTATGGTCAATACCACACAGCTTTCAGAGCTGGGTCAGATGTCAAATCTGTTCTGTATATTTAGCCTGGTCCTTCAGGCTAGCATGATCTGATTTACTGGAGTGACACCTCAATTTAAAGCTAAGATTCAGACCTTTTCATAGAGTCCAACATTGTTGAGTTTACCCCTTCTGGTGGCTAGCAGCACACTGATGAATTATGGTTACATTCAGCTGTTTTCAAAAGGCCTGCAGCCAACAGCTTTTATATTCTAACTTATCCTCCTGTATTTCTGGTAAACCTGCTTCAAATCAAACATGTTGCACATCAAATTAAAGCTTAGGTTCTCTTCTTTCCATCAATTGTTGGCTTTCCATCCTATCACAACCTGGCTGCTTAAAATCAGACATTTAGTGTGGTCAATACCACACAGCTTTCAGAGCTGGGTCAGAGGTCAAATCTGTTCTGTATATTTAACCTGGTCTTTCAGGCTAGCATGATCTGATTTACTGGAGTGACACCTCAATTTAAAGCTCAGATTCAGACCTTTTCATAGAGTCCAACATTGTTGAGTTTACCCCTTCTGGTGGCTAGCAGCACACTGATGAATTATGGTTACATTCAGCTCTTTTCAAAAGGCCTGCAGCCAACAGGTTTTATATTCTAACTTATCCTCCTGTATTTCTGGTAAACCTGCTTCAAATCAAACATGTTGCACATCAAATTAAAGCTTAGGTTCTCTTCTTTCCAACATTTTTTGGCTTTCCATCATAGCACAAGCTGGCTGCTTAAAATCAGACATTTAGTATGGTCAATACCACACAGCTTTCAGAGCTGGGTCAGAGGTCAAATCTGTTCTGTATATTTAGCCTGGTCCTTCAGGCTAGCATGATCTGATTTACTGGAGTGACACCTCAATTTAAAGCTCAGATTCAGACCTTTTCATAGAGTCCAACATTGTTGAGTTTACCCCTTCTGGTGGCTAGCAGCACACTGATGAATTATGGTTACATTCAGCTGTTTTCAAAAGGCCTGCAGCCAACAGGTTTTATATTCTAACTTATCCTCCTGTATTTCTGGTAAACCTGCTTCAAATCAAACATGTTGCACATCAAATTAAAGCTTAGGTTCTCTTCTTTCCATCAATTGTTGGCTTTCCATCCTATCACAACCTGGCTGCTTAAAATCAGACATTTAGTATGGTCAATAAAACACAGCTTTCAGAGCTGGGTCAGAGGTCAAATCTGTTCTGTATATTTAGCCTGGTCCTTCAGGCTAGCATGATCTGATTTACTGGAGTGACACCTCAATTTAAAGCTAAGATTCAGACCTTTTCATAGAGTCCAACATTGTTGAGTTTACCCCTTCTGGTGGCTTGCAGCACACTGATGAATTATGGTTACATTCAGCTCTTTTCAAAAGGCCTGCAGCCAACAGTTTTTATATTCTAAGTTATCCTCCTGTATTTCTGGTAAACCTGCTTCAAATCAAACATGTTGCACATCAAATTAAAGCTTAGGTTCTCTTCTTTCCATCAATTGTTGGCTTTCCATCCTATCACAACCTGGCTGCTTAAAATCAGACATTTAGTGTGGTCAATACCACACAGCTTTCAGAGCTGGGTCAGAGGTCAAATCTGTTCTGTATATTTAGCCCGGTCTTTCAGGCTAGCATGATCTGATTTACTGGAGTGACACCTCAATTTAAAGCTCAGATTCAGACCTTTTCATAGAGTCCAACATTGTTGATTTTACCCCTTCTGGTGGCAGTCAAATCAAACATGTTGCACATCAAATTAAAGCTTAGGTTCTCTTCTTTCCATCAATTGTTGGCTTTCCATCCTATCACAACCTGGCTGCTTAAAATCAGACATTTAGTGTGGTCAATACCACACAGCTTTCAGAGCTGGGTCAGAGGTCAAATCTGTTCTGTATATTTAGCCTGGTCTTTCAGGCTAGCATGATCTAATTTACTGGAGTGACACCTCAATTTAAAGCTCAGATTCAGACCTTTTCATATAGTCCAACCTTGTTGAGTTTACCCCTTCTGGTGGCTAGCAGCACACTGATGAATTATGGTTACATTCAGCTGTTTTCAAAAGGCCTGCAGCCAACAGGTTTTATAGTCTAACTTATCCTCCTGTATTTCTGGCAAACCTGCTTCAAATCAAACATGTTGCACATCAAATTAAAGCTTAGGTTCTCTTCTTTCCATCAATTGTTGGCTTTCCATCCTATCACAACCTGGCTGCTTAAAATCAGACATTTAGTGTGGTCAATACCACACAGCTTTCAGAGCTGGGTCAGAGGTCAAATCTGTTCTGTATATTTAACCTGGTCTTTCAGGCTAGCATGATCTGATTTACTGGAGTGACACCTCAATTTAAAGCTCAGATTCAGACCTTTTCATAGAGTCCAACATTGTTGAGTTTACCCCTTCTGGTGGCTAGCAGCACACTGATGAATTATGGTTACATTCAGCTCTTTTCAAAAGGCCTGCAGCCAACAGGTTTTATATTCTAACTTATCCTCCTGTATTTCTGGTAAACCTGCTTCAAATCAAACATGTTGCACATCAAATTAAAGCTTAGGTTCTCTTCTTTCCATCAATTGTTGGCTTTCCATCCTATCACAACCTGGCTGCTTAAAATCAGACATTTAGTATGGTCAATACCACACAGCTTTCAGAGCTGGGTCAGAGATCAAATCTGTTCTGTATATTTAACCTGGTCTTTCAGGCTAGCATGATCTGATTTACTGGAGTGATACCTCAATTTAAAGCTCAGATTTAGACCTTTTCATAGAGTCCAACATTGTTGATTTTACCCCTTCTGGTGGCTAGCAGCACACTGATTAATTATGTTTACATTCAGCTGTTTTCAAAAGGCCTGCAGCCAACAGGTTTTATATTCTAACTTATCCTCCTGTATTTCTGGTAAACCTGCTTCAAATCAAACATGTTGCACATCAAATTAAAGCTTAGATTCTCTTCTTTCCATCAATTGTTGGCTTTCCATCCTATCACAACCTGGCTGCTTAAAATCAGACATTTAGTATGGTCAATACCACACAGCTTTGAGAGCTGGGTCAGAGGTCAAATCTGTTCTGTATATTTAGCCTGGTCCTTCAGGCTAGCATGATCTGATTTACTGGAGTGACACCTCAATTTAAAGCTAAGATTCAGACCTTTTCATAGAGTCCAACATTGTTGAGTTTACCCCTTCTGGTGGCTAGCAGCACACTGATGAATTATGGTTACATTCAGCTGTTTTCAAAAGGCCTGCAGCCAACAGCTTTTATATTCTAACTTATCCTCCTGTATTTCTGGTAAACCTGCTTCAAATCAAACATGTTGCACATCAAATTAAAGCTTAGGTTCTCTTCTTTCCATCAATTGTTGGCTTTCCATCCTATCACAACCTGGCTGCTTAAAATCAGACATTTAGTGTGGTCAATACCACACAGCTTTCAGAGCTGGGTCAGAGGTCAAATCTGTTCTGTATATTTAACCTGGTCTTTCAGGCTAGCATGATCTGATTTACTGGAGTGACACCTCAATTTAAAGCTCAGATTCAGACCTTTTCATAGAGTCCAACATTGTTGAGTTTACCCCTTCTGGTGGCTAGCAGCACACTGATGAATTATGGTTACATTCAGCTGTTTTCAAAAGGCCCGCAGCCAACTGGTTTTATATTCTAACTTATCCTCCTGTATTTCTGGTAAACCTGCTTCAAATCAAACATGTTGCACATCAAATTAAAGCTTAGGTTCTCTTCTTTCCAACATTTTTTGGCTTTCCATCATAGCACAAGCTGGCTGCTTAAAATCAGAAATTTAGTATGGTCAATACCACACAGCTTTCAGAGCTGGGTCAGAGGTCAAATCTGTTCTGTATATTTAGCCTGGTCCTTCAGGCTAGCATGATCTGATTTACTGGAGTGATACCTCAATTTAAAGCTCAGATTTAGACCTTTTCATAGAGTCCAACATTGTTGATTTTACCCCTTCTGGTGGCTAGCAGCACACTGATTAATTATGTTTACATTCAGCTGTTTTCAAAAGGCCTGCAGCCAACAGGTTTTATATTCTAACTTATCCTCCTGTATTTCTGGTAAACCTGCTTCAAATCAAACATGTTGCACATCAAATTAAAGCTTAGGTTCTCTTCTTTCCATCAATTGTTGGCTTTCCATCATAGCACAACCTGGCTGCTTAAAATCAGACATTTAGTGTGGTCAATACCACACAGCTTTCAGAGCTGGGTCAGAGGTCAAATCTGTTCTGTATATTTAGCCTGGTCTTTCAGGCTAGCATGATCTGATTTACTGGAGTGACACCTCAATTTAAAGCTCAGATTCAGACCTTTTCATAGAGTCCAACATTGTTGATTTTACCCCTTCTGGTGGCTAGCAGCACACTGATTAATTATGGTTACATTCAGCTGTTTTCAAAAGGCCTGCAGCCAACAGGTTTTATATTCTAACTTATCCTCCTGTATTTCTGGTAAACCTGCTTCAAATCAAACATGTTGCACATCAAATTAAAGTTTAGGTTCTCTTCTTTCCATCAATTGTTGGCTTTCCATCATAGCACATCCTGACTGCTTAAAATCAGACATTTAGTGTGGTCAATACCACACAGCTTTCAGAGCTGGGTCAGAGGTCAAATCTGTTCTGTATATTTAGCCTGGTCTTTCAGGCTAGCATGATCTAATTTACTGGAGTGACACCTCAATTTAAAGCTCAGATTCAGACCTTTTCATAGAGTCCAACATTGTTGAGTTTACCCCTTCTGGTGGCTAGCAGCACACTGATGAATTATGGTTACATTCAGCTGTTTTCAAAAGGCCTGCAGCCAACAGGTTTTATAGTCTAACTTATCCTCATGTATTTCTGGCAAACCTGCTTCAAATCAAACATGTTGCACATCAAATTAAAGCTTAGGTTCTCTTCTTTCCATCAATTAGTTGGCTTTCCAAACTATCACAACCTGGCTGCTTAAAATCAGACATTTAGTGTGGTCAATACCACACAGCTTTCAGAGCTGGGTCAGATGTCAAATCTGTTCTGTATATTTAGCCTGGTCCTTCAGGCTAGCATGATCTGATTTACTGGAGTGACACCTCAATTTAAAGCTAAGATTCAGACCTTTTCATAGAGTCCAACATTGTTGAGTTTACCCCTTCTGGTGGCTAGCAGCACACTGATGAATTATGGTTACATTCAGCTGTTTTCAAAAGGCCTGCAGCCAACAGCTTTTATATTCTAACTTATCCTCCTGTATTTCTGGTAAACCTGCTTCAAATCAAACATGTTGCACATCAAATTAAAGCTTAGGTTCTCTTCTTTCCATCAATTGTTGGCTTTCCATCCTATCACAACCTGGCTGCTTAAAATCAGACATTTAGTGTGGTCAATACCACACAGCTTTCAGAGCTGGGTCAGAGGTCAAATCTGTTCTGTATATTTAACCTGGTCTTTCAGGCTAGCATGATCTGATTTACTGGAGTGACACCTCAATTTAAAGCTCAGATTCAGACCTTTTCATAGAGTCCAACATTGTTGAGTTTACCCCTTCTGGTGGCTAGCAGCACACTGATGAATTATGGTTACATTCAGCTGTTTTCAAAAGGCCTGCAGCCAACAGGTTTTATATTCTACCTTATCCTCCTGTATTTCTGGTAAACCTGCTTCAAATCAAACATGTTGCACATCAAATTAAAGCTTAGGTTCTCTTCTTTCCAACAATTTTTGGCTTTCCATCATAGCACAAGCTGGCTGCTTAAAATCAGACATTTAGTATGGTCAATACCACACAGCTTTCAGAGCTGGGTCAGAGGTCAAATCTGTTCTGTATATTTAGCTTGGTCTTTCAGGCTAGCATGATCTGATTTACTGGAGTGATACCTCCATGTAAAGCTCAGATTCAGACCTTTTCATAGAGTCCAACATTGTTGAGTTTACCCCTTCTGGTGGCTAGCAGCACACTGATGAATTATGGTTACATTCAGCTGTTTTCAAAAGGCCTGCAGCCAACAGGTTTTATATTCTAACTTATCCTGCTGTATTTCTGGTAAACCTGCTTCAAATCAAACATGTTGCACATCAAATTAAAGCTTAGGTTCTCTTCTTTCCATCAATTGTTGGCTTTCCATCCTATCACAAGCTGGCTGCTTAAAATCAGACATTTAGTATGGTCAATACCACACAGCTTTCAGAGCTGGGTCAGAGGTCAAATCTGTTCTGTATATTTAGCCTGGTCCTTCAGGCTAGCATGATCTGATTTACTGGAGTGACACCTCAATTTAAAGCTAAGATTCAGACCTTTTCATAGAGTCCAACATTGTTGAGTTTACCCCTTCTGGTGGCTAGCAGCACACTGATGAATTATGGTTACATTCAGCTCTTTTCAAAAGGCCTGCAGCCAACAGGTTTTATATTCTACCTTATCCTCCTGTATTTCTGGTAAACCTGCTTCAAATCAAACATGTTGCACATCAAATTAAAGTTTAGGTTCTCTTCTTTCCATCAATTGTTGGCTTTCCATCATAGCACAACCTGACTGCTTAAAATCAGACATTTAGTGTGGTCAATACCACACAGCTTTCAGAGCTGGGTCAGAGGTCAAATCTGTTCTGTATATTTAGCCTGGTCTTTCAGGCTAGCATGATCTAATTTACTGGAGTGACACCTCAATTTAAAGCTCAGATTCAGACCTTTTCATAGAGTCCAACATTGTTGAGTTTACCCCTTCTGGTGGCTAGCAGCACACTGATGAATTATGGTTACATTCAGCTGTTTTCAAAAGGCCTGCAGCCAACAGGTTTTATATTCTAACTTATCCTCCTGTATTTCTGGTAAACCTGCTTCAAATCAAACATGTTGCACATCAAATTAAAGCTTAGGTTCTCTTCTTTCCATCAATTGTTGGCTTTCCATCCTATCACAACCTGGCTGCTTAAAATCAGACATTTAGTGTGGTCAATACCACACAGCTTTCAGAGCTGGGTCAGAGGTCAAATCTGTTCTGTATATTTAGCCTGGTCTTTCAGGCTAGCATGATCTGATTTACTGGAGTGACACCTCAATTTAAAGCTCAGATTCAGACCTTTTCATAGAGTCCAACATTGTTGATTTTACCCCTTCTGGTGGCTAGCAGCACACTGATTAATTATGGTTACATTCAGCTGTTTTCAAAAGGCCTGCAGCCAACAGGTTTTATATTCTAACTTATCCTCCTGTATTTCTGGTAAACCTGCTTCAAATCAAACATGTTGCACATCAAATTAAAGTTTAGGTTCTCTTCTTTCCATCAATTGTTGGCTTTCCATCCTATCACAACCTGGCTGCTTAAAATCAGACATTTAGTATGGTCAATACCACACAGCTTTCAGAGCTGGGTCAGATGTCAAATCTGTTCTGTATATTTAGCCTGGTCCTTCAGGCTAGCATGATCTGATTTACTGGAGTGACACCTCAATTTAAAGCTAAGATTCAGACCTTTTCATAGAGTCCAACATTGTTGAGTTTACCCCTTCTGGTGGCTAGCAGCACACTGATGAATTATGGTTACATTCAGCTGTTTTCAAAAGGCCTGCAGCCAACAGCTTTTACATTCTAACTTATCCTCCTGTATTTCTGGTAAACCTGCTTCAAATCAAACATGTTGCACATCAAATTAAAGCTTAGGTTCTCTTCTTTCCATCAATTGTTGGCTTTCCATCCTATCACAACCTGGCTGCTTAAAATCAGACATTTAGTGTGGTCAATACCACACAGCTTTCAGAGCTGGGTCAGAGGTCAAATCTGTTCTGTATATTTAACCTGGTCTTTCAGGCTAGCATGATCTGATTTACTGGAGTGACACCTCAATTTAAAGCTCAGATTCAGACCTTTTCATAGAGTCCAACATTGTTGAGTTTACCCCTTCTGGTGGCTAGCAGCACACTGATGAATTATGGTTACATTCAGCTCTTTTCAAAAGGCCTGCAGCCAACAGGTTTTATATTCTAACTTATCCTCCTGTATTTCTGGTAAACCTGCTTCAAATCAAACATGTTGCACATCAAATTAAAGCTTAGGTTCTCTTCTTTCCAACATTTTTTGGCTTTCCATCATAGCACAAGCTGGCTGCTTAAAATCAGACACTTAGTATGGTCGATACCACACAGCTTTCAGAGCTGGGTCAGAGGTCAAATCTGTTCTGTATATTTAGCCTGGTCTTTCAGGCTAGCATGATCTGATTTACTGGAGTGACACCTCAATTTAAAGCTCAGATTCAGACCTTTTCATAGAGTCCAACATTGTTGAGTTTACCCCTTCTGGTGGCTAGCAGCACACTGATGAATTATGGTTACATTCAGCTCTTTTCAAAAGGCCTGCAGCCAACAGGTTTTATATTCTAACTTATCCTCCTGTATTTCTGGTAAACCTGCTTCAAATCAAACATGTTGCACATCAAATTAAAGCTTAGGTTCTCTTCTTTCCATCAATTGTTGGCTTTCCATCATATCACAACCTGGCTGCTTAAAATCAGACATTTAGTATGGTCAATACCACACAGCTTTCAGAGCTGGGTCAGAGGTCAAATCTGTTCTGTATATTTAGCCTGGTCCTTCAGGCTAGCATGATCTGATTTACTGGAGTGACACCTCAATTTAAAGCTAAGATTCAGACCTTTTCATAGAGTCCAACATTGTTGAGTTTACCCCTTCTGGTGGCTTGCAGCACACTGATGAATTATGGTTACATTCAGCTGTTTTCAAAAGGCCTGCAGCCAACAGTTTTTATATTCTAACTTATCCTCCTGTATTTCTGGTAAACCTGCTTCAAATCAAACATGTTGCACATCAAATTAAAGCTTAGGTTCTCTTCTTTCCATCAATTGTTGGCTTTCCATCCTATCACAACCTGGCTGCTTAAAATCAGACATTTAGTGTGGTCAATACCACACAGCTTTCAGAGCTGGGTCAGAGGTCAAATCTGTTCTGTATATTTAGCCTGGTCTTTCAGGCTAGCATGATCTGATTTACTGGAGTGACACCTCAATTTAAAGCTCAGATTCAGACCTTTTCATAGAGTCCAACATTGTTGATTTTACCCCTTCTGGTGGCTAGCAGCACACTGATTAATTATGGTTACATTCAGCTGTTTTCAAAAGGCCTGCAGCCAACAGGTTTTATATTCTAACTTATCCTCCTGTATTTCTGGTAAACCTGCTTCAAATCAAACATGTTGCACATCAAATTAAAGTTTAGGTTCTCTTCTTTCCATCAATTGTTGGCTTTCCATCATAGCACAACCTGACTGCTTAAAATCAGACATTTAGTGTGGTCAATACCACACAGCTTTCAGAGCTGGGTCAGAGGTCAAATCTGTTCTGTATATTTAGCCTGGTCTTTCAGGCTAGCATGATCTAATTTACTGGAGTGACACCTCAATTTAAAGCTCAGATTCAGACCTTTTCATAGAGTCCAACATTGTTGAGTTTACCCCTTCTGGTGGCTAGCAGCACACTGATGAATTATGGTTACATTCAGCTGTTTTCAAAAGGCCTGCAGCCAACAGGTTTTATATTCTAACTTATCCTCCTGTATTTCTGGTAAACCTGCTTCAAATCAAACATGTTGCACATCAAATTAAAGCTTAGGTTCTCTTCTTTCCATCAATTGTTGGCTTTCCATCCTATCACAACCTGGCTGCTTAAAATCAGACATTTAGTGTGGTCAATACCACACAGCTTTCAGAGCTGGGTCAGAGGTCAAATCTGTTCTGTATATTTAGCCTGGTCTTTCAGGCTAGCATGATCTGATTTACTGGAGTGACACCTCAATTTAAAGCTCAGATTCAGACCTTTTCATAGAGTCCAACATTGTTGATTTTACCCCTTCTGGTGGCTAGCAGCACACTGATTAATTATGGTTACATTCAGCTGTTTTCAAAAGGCCTGCAGCCAACAGGTTTTATATTCTAACTTATCCTCCTGTATTTCTGGTAAACCTGCTTCAAATCAAACATGTTGCACATCAAATTAAAGTTTAGGTTCTCTTCTTTCCATCAATTGTTGGCTTTCCATCCTATCACAACCTGGCTGCTTAAAATCAGACATTTAGTATGGTCAATACCACACAGCTTTCAGAGCTGGGTCAGATGTCAAATCTGTTCTGTATATTTAGCCTGGTCCTTCAGGCTAGCATGATCTGATTTACTGGAGTGACACCTCAATTTAAAGCTAAGATTCAGACCTTTTCATAGAGTCCAACATTGTTGAGTTTACCCCTTCTGGTGGCTAGCAGCACACTGATGAATTATGGTTACATTCAGCTGTTTTCAAAAGGCCTGCAGCCAACAGCTTTTACATTCTAACTTATCCTCCTGTATTTCTGGTAAACCTGCTTCAAATCAAACATGTTGCACATCAAATTAAAGCTTAGGTTCTCTTCTTTCCATCAATTGTTGGCTTTCCATCCTATCACAACCTGGCTGCTTAAAATCAGACATTTAGTGTGGTCAATACCACACAGCTTTCAGAGCTGGGTCAGAGGTCAAATCTGTTCTGTATATTTAACCTGGTCTTTCAGGCTAGCATGATCTGATTTACTGGAGTGACACCTCAATTTAAAGCTCAGATTCAGACCTTTTCATAGAGTCCAACATTGTTGAGTTTACCCCTTCTGGTGGCTAGCAGCACACTGATGAATTATGGTTACATTCAGCTCTTTTCAAAAGGCCTGCAGCCAACAGGTTTTATATTCTAACTTATCCTCCTGTATTTCTGGTAAACCTGCTTCAAATCAAACATGTTGCACATCAAATTAAAGCTTAGGTTCTCTTCTTTCCAACATTTTTTGGCTTTCCATCATAGCACAAGCTGGCTGCTTAAAATCAGACACTTAGTATGGTCGATACCACACAGCTTTCAGAGCTGGGTCAGAGGTCAAATCTGTTCTGTATATTTAGCCTGGTCCTTCAGGCTAGCATGATCTGATTTACTGGAGTGACACCTCAATTTAAAGCTCAGATTCAGACCTTTTCATAGAGTCCAACATTGTTGAGTTTACCCCTTCTGGTGGCTAGCAGCACACTGATGAATTATGGTTACATTCAGCTCTTTTCAAAAGGCCTGCAGCCAACAGGTTTTATATTCTAACTTATCCTCCTGTATTTCTGGTAAACCTGCTTCAAATCAAACATGTTGCACATCAAATTAAAGCTTAGGTTCTCTTCTTTCCATCAATTGTTGGCTTTCCATCATATCACAACCTGGCTGCTTAAAATCAGACATTTAGTATGGTCAATACCACACAGCTTTCAGAGCTGGGTCAGAGGTCAAATCTGTTCTGTATATTTAGCCTGGTCCTTCAGGCTAGCATGATCTGATTTACTGGAGTGACACCTCAATTTAAAGCTAAGATTCAGACCTTTTCATAGAGTCCAACATTGTTGAGTTTACCCCTTCTGGTGGCTTGCAGCACACTGATGAATTATGGTTACATTCAGCTGTTTTCAAAAGGCCTGCAGCCAACAGTTTTTATATTCTAACTTATCCTCCTGTATTTCTGGTAAACCTGCTTCAAATCAAACATGTTGCACATCAAATTAAAGCTTAGGTTCTCTTCTTTCCATCAATTGTTGGCTTTCCATCCTATCACAACCTGGCTGCTTAAAATCAGACATTTAGTGTGGTCAATACCACACAGCTTTCAGAGCTGGGTCAGAGGTCAAATCTGTTCTGTATATTTAGCCTGGTCTTTCAGGCTAGCATGATCTGATTTACTGGAGTGACACCTCAATTTAAAGCTCAGATTCAGACCTTTTCATAGAGTCCAACATTGTTGATTTTACCCCTTCTGGTGGCTAGCAGCACACTGATTAATTATGGTTACATTCAGCTGTTTTCAAAAGGCCTGCAGCCAACAGGTTTTATATTCTAACTTATCCTCCTGTATTTCTGGTAAACCTGCTTCAAATCAAACATGTTGCACATCAAATTAAAGTTTAGGTTCTCTTCTTTCCATCAATTGTTGGCTTTCCATCATAGCACAACCTGACTGCTTAAAATCAGACATTTAGTGTGGTCAATACCACACAGCTTTCAGAGCTGGGTCAGAGGTCAAATCTGTTCTGTATATTTAGCCTGGTCTTTCAGGCTAGCATGATCTAATTTACTGGAGTGACACCTCAATTTAAAGCTCAGATTCAGACCTTTTCATAGAGTCCAACATTGTTGAGTTTACCCCTTCTGGTGGCTAGCAGCACACTGATGAATTATGGTTACATTCAGCTGTTTTCAAAAGGCCTGCAGCCAACAGGTTTTATAGTCTAACTTATCCTCCTGTATTTCTGGCAAACCTGCTTCAAATCAAACATGTTGCACATCAAATTAAAGCTTAGGTTCTCTTCTTTCCATCAATTGTTGGCTTTCCATCCTATCACAACCTGGCTGCTTAAAATCAGACATTTAGTATGGTCAATACCACACAGCTTTCAGAGCTGGGTCAGATGTCAAATCTGTTCTGTATATTTAGCCTGGTCCTTCAGGCTAGCATGATCTGATTTACTGGAGTGACACCTCAATTTAAAGCTAAGATTCAGACCTTTTCATAGAGTCCGACATTGTTGAGTTTACCCCTTCTGGTGGCTAGCAGCACACTGATGAATTATGGTTACATTCAGCTGTTTTCAAAAGGCCTGCAGCCAACAGCTTTTATATTCTAACTTATCCTCCTGTATTTCTGGTAAACCTGCTTCAAATCAAACATGTTGCACATCAAATTAAAGCTTAGGTTCTCTTCTTTCCATCAATTGTTGGCTTTCCATCCTATCACAACCTGGCTGCTTAAAATCAGACATTTAGTGTGGTCAATACCACACAGCTTTCAGAGCTGGGTCAGAGGTCAAATCTGTTCTGTATATTTAACCTGGTCTTTCAGGCTAGCATGATCTGATTTACTGGAGTGACACCTCAATTTAAAGCTCAGATTCAGACCTTTTCATAGAGTCCAACATTGTTGAGTTTACCCCTTCTGGTGGCTAGCAGCACACTGATGAATTATGGTTACATTCAGCTCTTTTCAAAAGGCCTGCAGCCAACAGGTTTTATATTCTAACTTATCCTCCTGTATTTCTGGTAAACCTGCTTCAAATCAAACATGTTGCACATCAAATTAAAGCTTAGGTTCTCTTCTTTCCAACATTTTTTGGCTTTCCATCATAGCACAAGCTGGCTGCTTAAAATCAGACACTTAGTATGGTCGATACCACACAGCTTTCAGAGCTGGGTCAGAGGTCAAATCTGTTCTGTATATTTAGCCTGGTCCTTCAGGCTAGCATGATCTGATTTACTGGAGTGACACCTCAATTTAAAGCTCAGATTCAGACCTTTTCATAGAGTCCAACATTGTTGAGTTTACCCCTTCTGGTGGCTAGCAGCACACTGATGAATTATGGTTACATTCAGCTCTTTTCAAAAGGCCTGCAGCCAACAGGTTTTATATTCTAACTTATCCTCCTGTATTTCTGGTAAACCTGCTTCAAATCAAACATGTTGCACATCAAATTAAAGCTTAGGTTCTCTTCTTTCCATCAATTGTTGGCTTTCCATCATATCACAACCTGGCTGCTTAAAATCAGACATTTAGTATGGTCAATACCACACAGCTTTCAGAGCTGGGTCAGAGGTCAAATCTGTTCTGTATATTTAGCCTGGTCCTTCAGGCTAGCATGATCTGATTTACTGGAGTGACACCTCAATTTAAAGCTAAGATTCAGACCTTTTCATAGAGTCCAACATTGTTGAGTTTACCCCTTCTGGTGGCTTGCAGCACACTGATGAATTATGGTTACATTCAGCTCTTTTCAAAAGGCCTGCAGCCAACAGTTTTTATATTCTAACTTATCCTCCTGTATTTCTGGTAAACCTGCTTCAAATCAAACATGTTGCACATCAAATTAAAGCTTAGGTTCTCTTCTTTCCATCAATTGTTGGCTTTCCATCCTATCACAACCTGGCTGCTTAAAATCAGACATTTAGTGTGGTCAATACCACACAGCTTTCAGAGCTGGGTCAGAGGTCAAATCTGTTCTGTATATTTAGCCTGGTCTTTCAGGCTAGCATGATCTGATTTACTGGAGTGACACCTCAATTTAAAGCTCAGATTCAGACCTTTTCATAGAGTCCAACATTGTTGATTTTACCCCTTCTGGTGGCTAGCAGCACACTGATTAATTATGGTTACATTCAGCTGTTTTCAAAAGGCCTGCAGCCAACAGGTTTTATATTCTAACTTATCCTCCTGTATTTCTGGTAAACCTGCTTCAAATCAAACATGTTGCACATCAAATTAAAGTTTAGGTTCTCTTCTTTCCATCAATTGTTGGCTTTCCATCATAGCACAACCTGACTGCTTAAAATCAGACATTTAGTGTGGTCAATACCACACAGCTTTCAGAGCTGGGTCAGAGGTCAAATCTGTTCTGTATATTTAGCCTGGTCTTTCAGGCTAGCATGATCTAATTTACTGGAGTGACACCTCAATTTAAAGCTCAGATTCAGACCTTTTCATAGAGTCCAACATTGTTGAGTTTACCCCTTCTGGTGGCTAGCAGCACACTGATGAATTATGGTTACATTCAGCTGTTTTCAAAAGGCCTGCAGCCAACAGGTTTTATAGTCTAACTTATCCTCCTGTATTTCTGGCAAACCTGCTTCAAATCAAACATGTTGCACATCAAATTAAAGCTTAGGTTCTCTTCTTTCCATCAATTGTTGGCTTTCCATCCTATCACAACCTGGCTGCTTAAAATCAGACATTTAGTATGGTCAATACCACACAGCTTTCAGAGCTGGGTCAGATGTCAAATCTGTTCTGTATATTTAGCCTGGTCCTTCAGGCTAGCATGATCTGATTTACTGGAGTGACACCTCAATTTAAAGCTAAGATTCAGACCTTTTCATAGAGTCCGACATTGTTGAGTTTACCCCTTCTGGTGGCTAGCAGCACACTGAAGAATTATGGTTACATTCAGCTGTTTTCAAAAGGCCTGCAGCCAACAGCTTTTATATTCTAACTTATCCTCCTGTATTTCTGGTAAACCTGCTTCAAATCAAACATGTTGCACATCAAATTAAAGCTTAGGTTCTCTTCTTTCCATCAATTGTTGGCTTTCCATCCTATCACAACCTGGCTGCTTAAAATCAGACATTTAGTGTGGTCAATACCACACAGCTTTCAGAGCTGGGTCAGAGGTCAAATCTGTTCTGTATATTTAACCTGGTCTTTCAGGCTAGCATGATCTGATTTACTGGAGTGACACCTCAATTTAAAGCTCAGATTCAGACCTTTTCATAGAGTCCAACATTGTTGAGTTTACCCCTTCTGGTGGCTAGCAGCACACTGATGAATTATGGTTACATTCAGCTCTTTTCAAAAGGCCTGCAGCCAACAGGTTTTATATTCTAACTTATCCTCCTGTATTTCTGGTAAACCTGCTTCAAATCAAACATGTTGCACATCAAATTAAAGCTTAGGTTCTCTTCTTTCCAACATTTTTTGGCTTTCCATCATAGCACAAGCTGGCTGCTTAAAATCAGACACTTAGTATGGTCGATACCACACAGCTTTCAGAGCTGGGTCAGAGGTCAAATCTGTTCTGTATATTTAGCCTGGTCCTTCAGGCTAGCATGATCTGATTTACTGGAGTGACACCTCAATTTAAAGCTCAGATTCAGACCTTTTCATAGAGTCCAACATTGTTGAGTTTACCCCTTCTGGTGGCTAGCAGCACACTGATGAATTATGGTTACATTCAGCTCTTTTCAAAAGGCCTGCAGCCAACAGGTTTTATATTCTAACTTATCCTCCTGTATTTCTGGTAAACCTGCTTCAAATCAAACATGTTGCACATCAAATTAAAGCTTAGGTTCTCTTCTTTCCATCAATTGTTGGCTTTCCATCATATCACAACCTGGCTGCTTAAAATCAGACATTTAGTATGGTCAATACCACACAGCTTTCAGAGCTGGGTCAGAGGTCAAATCTGTTCTGTATATTTAGCCTGGTCCTTCAGGCTAGCATGATCTGATTTACTGGAGTGACACCTCAATTTAAAGCTAAGATTCAGACCTTTTCATAGAGTCCAACATTGTTGAGTTTACCCCTTCTGGTGGCTTGCAGCACACTGATGAATTATGGTTACATTCAGCTCTTTTCAAAAGGCCTGCAGCCAACAGTTTTTATATTCTAACTTATCCTCCTGTATTTCTGGTAAACCTGCTTCAAATCAAACATGTTGCACATCAAATTAAAGCTTAGGTTCTCTTCTTTCCATCAATTGTTGGCTTTCCATCCTATCACAACCTGGCTGCTTAAAATCAGACATTTAGTGTGGTCAATACCACACAGCTTTCAGAGCTGGGTCAGAGGTCAAATCTGTTCTGTATATTTAGCCTGGTCTTTCAGGCTAGCATGATCTGATTTACTGGAGTGACACCTCAATTTAAAGCTCAGATTCAGACCTTTTCATAGAGTCCAACATTGTTGATTTTACCCCTTCTGGTGGCTAGCAGCCCACTGATTAATTATGGTTACATTCAGCTGTTTTCAAAAGGCCTGCAGCCAACAGGTTTTATATTCTAACTTATCCTCCTGTATTTCTGGTAAACCTGCTTCAAATCAAACATGTTGCACATCAAATTAAAGTTTAGGTTCTCTTCTTTCCATCAATTGTTGGCTTTCCATCATAGCACAACCTGACTGCTTAAAATCAGACATTTAGTGTGGTCAATACCACACAGCTTTCAGAGCTGGGTCAGAGGTCAAATCTGTTCTGTATATTTAGCCTGGTCTTTCAGGCTAGCATGATCTAATTTACTGGAGTGACACCTCAATTTAAAGCTCAGATTCAGACCTTTTCATAGAGTCCAACATTGTTGAGTTTACCCCTTCTGGTGGCTAGCAGCACACTGATGAATTATGGTTACATTCAGCTGTTTTCAAAAGGCCTGCAGCCAACAGGTTTTATAGTCTAACTTATCCTCCTGTATTTCTGGCAAACCTGCTTCAAATCAAACATGTTGCACATCAAATTAAAGCTTAGGTTCTCTTCTTTCCATCAATTGTTGGCTTTCCATCCTATCACAACCTGGCTGCTTAAAATCAGACATTTAGTATGGTCAATACCACACAGCTTTCAGAGCTGGGTCAGATGTCAAATCTGTTCTGTATATTTAGCCTGGTCCTTCAGGCTAGCATGATCTGATTTACTGGAGTGACACCTCAATTTAAAGCTAAGATTCAGACCTTTTCATAGAGTCCGACATTGTTGAGTTTACCCCTTCTGGTGGCTAGCAGCACACTGATGAATTATGGTTACATTCAGCTGTTTTCAAAAGGCCTGCAGCCAACAGCTTTTATATTCTAACTTATCCTCCTGTATTTCTGGTAAACCTGCTTCAAATCAAACATGTTGCACATCAAATTAAAGCTTAGGTTCTCTTCTTTCCATCAATTGTTGGCTTTCCATCCTATCACAACCTGGCTGCTTAAAATCAGACATTTAGTGTGGTCAATACCACACAGCTTTCAGAGCTGGGTCAGAGGTCAAATCTGTTCTGTATATTTAACCTGGTCTTTCAGGCTAGCATGATCTGATTTACTGGAGTGACACCTCAATTTAAAGCTCAGATTCAGACCTTTTCATAGAGTCCAACATTGTTGAGTTTACCCCTTCTGGTGGCTAGCAGCACACTGATGAATTATGGTTACATTCAGCTCTTTTCAAAAGGCCTGCAGCCAACAGGTTTTATATTCTAACTTATCCTCCTGTATTTCTGGTAAACCTGCTTCAAATCAAACATGTTGCACATCAAATTAAAGCTTAGGTTCTCTTCTTTCCAACATTTTTTGGCTTTCCATCATAGCACAAGCTGGCTGCTTAAAATCAGACACTTAGTATGGTCGATACCACACAGCTTTCAGAGCTGGGTCAGAGGTCAAATCTGTTCTGTATATTTAGCCTGGTCCTTCAGGCTAGCATGATCTGATTTACTGGAGTGACACCTCAATTTAAAGCTCAGATTCAGACCTTTTCATAGAGTCCAACATTGTTGAGTTTACCCCTTCTGGTGGCTAGCAGCACACTGATGAATTATGGTTACATTCAGCTCTTTTCAAAAGGCCTGCAGCCAACAGGTTTTATATTCTAACTTATCCTCCTGTATTTCTGGTAAACCTGCTTCAAATCAAACATGTTGCACATCAAATTAAAGCTTAGGTTCTCTTCTTTCCATCAATTGTTGGCTTTCCATCATATCACAACCTGGCTGCTTAAAATCAGACATTTAGTATGGTCAATACCACACAGCTTTCAGAGCTGGGTCAGAGGTCAAATCTGTTCTGTATATTTAGCCTGGTCCTTCAGGCTAGCATGATCTGATTTACTGGAGTGACACCTCAATTTAAAGCTAAGATTCAGACCTTTTCATAGAGTCCAACATTGTTGAGTTTACCCCTTCTGGTGGCTTGCAGCACACTGATGAATTATGGTTACATTCAGCTCTTTTCAAAAGGCCTGCAGCCAACAGTTTTTATATTCTAACTTATCCTCCTGTATTTCTGGTAAACCTGCTTCAAATCAAACATGTTGCACATCAAATTAAAGCTTAGGTTCTCTTCTTTCCATCAATTGTTGGCTTTCCATCCTATCACAACCTGGCTGCTTAAAATCAGACATTTAGTGTGGTCAATACCACACAGCTTTCAGAGCTGGGTCAGAGGTCAAATCTGTTCTGTATATTTAGCCTGGTCTTTCAGGCTAGCATGATCTGATTTACTGGAGTGACACCTCAATTTAAAGCTCAGATTCAGACCTTTTCATAGAGTCCAACATTGTTGATTTTACCCCTTCTGGTGGCTAGCAGCACACTGATTAATTATGGTTACATTCAGCTGTTTTCAAAAGGCCTGCAGCCAACAGGTTTTATATTCTAACTTATCCTCCTGTATTTCTGGTAAACCTGCTTCAAATCAAACATGTTGCACATCAAATTAAAGTTTAGGTTCTCTTCTTTCCATCAATTGTTGGCTTTCCATCATAGCACAACCTGACTGCTTAAAATCAGACATTTAGTGTGGTCAATACCACACAGCTTTCAGAGCTGGGTCAGAGGTCAAATCTGTTCTGTATATTTAGCCTGGTCTTTCAGGCTAGCATGATCTAATTTACTGGAGTGACACCTCAATTTAAAGCTCAGATTCAGACCTTTTCATAGAGTCCAACATTGTTGAGTTTACCCCTTCTGGTGGCTAGCAGCACACTGATGAATTATGGTTACATTCAGCTGTTTTCAAAAGGCCTGCAGCCAACAGGTTTTATAGTCTAACTTATCCTCCTGTATTTCTGGCAAACCTGCTTCAAATCAAACATGTTGCACATCAAATTAAAGCTTAGGTTCTCTTCTTTCCATCAATTGTTGGCTTTCCATCCTATCACAACCTGGCTGCTTAAAATCAGACATTTAGTATGGTCAATACCACACAGCTTTCAGAGCTGGGTCAGATGTCAAATCTGTTCTGTATATTTAGCCTGGTCCTTCAGGCTAGCATGATCTGATTTACTGGAGTGACACCTCAATTTAAAGCTAAGATTCAGACCTTTTCATAGAGTCCGACATTGTTGAGTTTACCCCTTCTGGTGGCTAGCAGCACACTGATGAATTATGGTTACATTCAGCTGTTTTCAAAAGGCCTGCAGCCAACAGCTTTTATATTCTAACTTATCCTCCTGTATTTCTGGTAAACCTGCTTCAAATCAAACATGTTGCACATCAAATTAAAGCTTAGGTTCTCTTCTTTCCATCAATTGTTGGCTTTCCATCCTATCACAACCTGGCTGCTTAAAATCAGACATTTAGTGTGGTCAATACCACACAGCTTTCAGAGCTGGGTCAGAGGTCAAATCTGTTCTGTATATTTAACCTGGTCTTTCAGGCTAGCATGATCTGATTTACTGGAGTGACACCTCAATTTAAAGCTCAGATTCAGACCTTTTCATAGAGTCCAACATTGTTGAGTTTAAACCTTCTGGTGGCTAGCAGCACACTGATGAATTATGGTTACATTCAGCTCTTTTCAAAAGGCCTGCAGCCAACAGGTTTTATATTCTAACTTATCCTCCTGTATTTCTGGTAAACCTGCTTCAAATCAAACATGTTGCACATCAAATTAAAGCTTAGGTTCTCTTCTTTCCAACATTTTTTGGCTTTCCATCATAGCACAAGCTGGCTGCTTAAAATCAGACATTTAGTATGGTCAATACCACACAGCTTTCAGAGCTGGGTCAGAGGTCAAATCTGTTCTGTATATTTAGCCTGGTCCTTCAGGCTAGCATGATCTGATTTACTGGAGTGACACCTCAATTTAAAGCTCAGATTCAGACCTTTTCATAGAGTCCAACATTGTTGAGTTTACCCCTTCTGGTGGCTAGCAGCACACTGATGAATTATGGTTACATTCAGCTCTTTTCAAAAGGCCTGCAGCCAACAGGTTTTATATTCTAACTTATCCTCCTGTATTTCTGGTAAACCTGCTTCAAATCAAACATGTTGCACATCAAATTAAAGCTTAGGTTCTCTTCTTTCCATCAATTGTTGGCTTTCCATCCTATCACAACCTGGCTGCTTAAAATCAGACATTTAGTATGGTCAATACCACACAGCTTTCAGAGCTGGGTCAGAGGTCAAATCTGTTCTGTATATTTAGCCTGGTCCTTCAGGCTAGCATGATCTGATTTACTGGAGTGACACCTCAATTTAAAGATAAGATTCAGACCTTTTCATAGAGTCCAACATTGTTGAGTTTACCCCTTCTGGTGGCTTGCAGCACACTGATGAATTATGGTTACATTCAGCTCTTTTCAAAAGGCCTGCAGCCAACAGTTTTTATATTCTAACTTATCCTCCTGTATTTCTGGTAAACCTGCTTCAAATCAAACATGTTGCACATCAAATTAAAGCTTAGGTTCTCTTCTTTCCATCAATTGTTGGCTTTCCATCCTATCACAACCTGGCTGCTTAAAATCAGACATTTAGTGTGGTCAATACCACACAGCTTTCAGAGGTGGGTCAGAGGTCAAATCTGTTCTGTATATTTAGCCTGGTCTTTCAGGCTAGCATGATCTGATTTACTGGAGTGACACCTCAATTTAAAGCTCAGATTCAGACCTTTTCATAGAGTCCAACATTGTTGATTTTACCCCTTCTGGTGGCTAGCAGCACACTGATTAATTATGGTTACATTCAGCTGTTTTCAAAAGGCCTGCAGCCAACAGGTTTTATATTCTAACTTATCCTCCTGTATTTCTGGTAAACCTGCTTCAAATCAAACATGTTGCACATCAAATTAAAGTTTAGGTTCTCTTCTTTCCATCAATTGTTGGCTTTCCATCATAGCACAACCTGACTGCTTAAAATCAGACATTTAGTGTGGTCAATACCACACAGCTTTCAGAGCTGGGTCAGAGGTCAAATCTGTTCTGTATATTTAGCCTGGTCTTTCAGGCTAGCATGATCTAATTTACTGGAGTGACACCTCAATTTAAAGCTCAGATTCAGACCTTTTCATAGAGTCCAACATTGTTGAGTTTACCCCTTCTGGTGGCTAGCAGCACACTGATGAATTATGGTTACATTCAGCTGTTTTCAAAAGGCCTGCAGCCAACAGGTTTTATAGTCTAACTTATCCTCCTGTATTTCTGGCAAACCTGCTTCAAATCAAACATGTTGCACATCAAATTAAAGCTTAGGTTCTCTTCTTTCCATCAATTGTTGGCTTTCCATCCTATCACAACCTGGCTGCTTAAAATCAGACATTTAGTATGGTCAATACCACACAGCTTTCAGAGCTGGGTCAGATGTCAAATCTGTTCTGTATATTTAGCCTGGTCCTTCAGGCTAGCATGATCTGATTTACTGGAGTGACACCTCAATTTAAAGCTAAGATTCAGACCTTTTCATAGAGTCCAACATTGTTGAGTTTACCCCTTCTGGTGGCTAGCAGCACACTGATGAATTATGGTTACATTCAGCTGTTTTCAAAAGGCCTGCAGCCAACAGCTTTTATATTCTAACTTATCCTCCTGTATTTCTGGTAAACCTGCTTCAAATCAAACATGTTGCACATCAAATTAAAGCTTAGGTTCTCTTCTTTCCATCAATTGTTGGCTTTCCATCCTATCACAACCTGGCTGCTTAAAATCAGACATTTAGTGTGGTCAATACCACACAGCTTTCAGAGCTGGGTCAGAGGTCAAATCTGTTCTGTATATTTAACCTGGTCTTTCAGGCTAGCATGATCTGATTTACTGGAGTGACACCTCAATTTAAAGCTCAGATTCAGACCTTTTCATAGAGTCCAACATTGTTGAGTTTACCCCTTCTGGTGGCTAGCAGCACACTGATGAATTATGGTTACATTCAGCTCTTTTCAAAAGGCCTGCAGCCAACAGGTTTTATATTCTAACTTATCCTCCTGTATTTCTGGTAAACCTGCTTCAAATCAAACATGTTGCACATCAAATTAAAGCTTAGGTTCTCTTCTTTCCATCAATTGTTGGCTTTCCATCCTATCACAACCTGGCTGCTTAAAATCAGACATTTAGTATGGTCAATACCACACAGCTTTCAGAGCTGGGTCAGAGATCAAATCTGTTCTGTATATTTAACCTGGTCTTTCAGGCTAGCATGATCTGATTTACTGGAGTGATACATCAATTTAAAGCTCAGATTTAGACCTTTTCATAGAGTCCAACATTGTTGATTTTACCCCTTCTGGTGGCTAGCAGCACACTGATTAATTATGTTTACATTCAGCTGTTTTCAAAAGGCCTGCAGCCAACAGGTTTTATATTCTAACTTATCCTCCTGTATTTCTGGTAAACCTGCTTCAAATCAAACATGTTGCACATCAAATTAAAGCTTAGGTTCTCTTCTTTCCATCAATTGTTGGCTTTCCATCCTATCACAACCTGGCTGCTTAAAATCAGACATTTAGTATGGTCAATACCACACAGCTTTGAGAGCTGGGTCAGAGGTCAAATCTGTTCTGTATATTTAGCCTGGTCCTTCAGGCTAGCATGATCTGATTTACTGGAGTGACACCTCAATTTAAAGCTAAGATTCAGACCTTTTCATAGAGTCCAACATTGTTGAGTTTACCCCTTCTGGTGGCTAGCAGCACACTGATGAATTATGGTTACATTCAGCTGTTTTCAAAAGGCCTGCAGCCAACAGCTTTTATATTCTAACTTATCCTCCTGTATTTCTGGTAAACCTGCTTCAAATCAAACATGTTGCACATCAAATTAAAGCTTAGGTTCTCTTCTTTCCATCAATTGTTGGCTTTCCATCCTATCACAACCTGGCTGCTTAAAATCAGACATTTAGTGTGGTCAATACCACACAGCTTTCAGAGCTGGGTCAGAGGTCAAATCTGTTCTGTATATTTAACCTGGTCTTTCAGGCTAGCATGATCTGATTTACTGGAGTGACACCTCAATTTAAAGCTCAGATTCAGACCTTTTCATAGAGTCCAACATTGTTGAGTTTACCCCTTCTGGTGGCTAGCAGCACACTGATGAATTATGGTTACATTCAGCTCTTTTCAAAAGGCCTGCAGCCAACAGGTTTTATATTCTAACTTATCCTCCTGTATTTCTGGTAAACCTGCTTCAAATCAAACATGTTGCACATCAAATTAAAGCTTAGGTTCTCTTCTTTCCATCAATTGTTGGCTTTCCATCATAGCACAACCTGGCTGCTTAAAATCAGATATTTAGTATGGTCAATACCACACAGCTTTCAGAGCTGGGTCAGAGGTCAAATCTGTTCTGTATATTTAGCCTGGTCTTTCAGGCTAGCATGATCTGATTTACTGGAGTGATACCTCAATTTAAAGCTCAGATTCAGACCTTTTCATAGAGTCCAACATTGTTCATTTTAAACCTTCTGGTGGCTAGCAGCGCACTGATGAATTATGGTTATATTCAACTGTTTTTAAAAGGCCTGCAGCCAACTGGTTTTATATTCTAACTTATCCTCCTGTATTTCTGGTAAACCTGCTTCAAATCAAACATGTTGCACATCAAATTAAAGCTTAGGTTCTCTTCTTTCCAACAATTGTTGGCTTTCCATCATAGCACAACCTGGCTGCTTAAAATCAGACATGTAGTGTGGTCAATACCACACAGCTTTCAGAGCTGGGTCAGAGGTCAAATCTGTTCTGTATATTTAGCCTGGTCTTTCAGGCTAGCATGATCTGATTTACTGGAGTGATACCTCAATTTAAAGCTCAGATTCAGACCTTTTCATAGAGTCCAACATTGTTGATTTTACCCCTTCTGGTGGCTAGCAGCACACTGATTAATTATGGTTACATTCAGCTGTTTTCAAAAGGCCTGCAGCCAACAGGTTTTATATTCTAACTTATCCTCCTGTATTTCTGGTAAACCTGCTTCAAATCAAACATGTTGCACATCAAATTAAAGCTTAGGTTCTCTTCTTTCCATCAATTGTTGGCTTTCCATCATAGCACAACCTGGCTGCTTAAAATCAGACATTTAGTATGGTCAATACCACACAGCTTTGAGAGCTGGGTCAGAGGTCAAATCTGTTCTGTATATTTAGCCTGGTCCTTCAGGCTAGCATGATCTGATTTACTGGAGTGACACCTCAATTTAAAGCTAAGATTCAGACTTTTTCATAGAGTCCAACATTGTTGAGTTTACCCCTTCTGGTGGCTAGCAGCACACTGATGAATTATGGTTACATTCAGCTGTTTTCAAAAGGCCTGCAGCCAACTGGTTTTATATTCTAACTTATCCTCCTGTATTTCTGGTAAACCTGCTTCAAATCAAACATGTTGCACATCAAATTAAAGCTTAGGTTCTCTTCTTTCCATCAATTGTTGGCTTTCCATCCTATCACAACCTGGCTGCTTAAAATCAGACATTTAGTGTGGTCAATACCACACAGCTTTCAGAGCTGGGTCAGATGTCAAATCTGTTCTGTATATTTAGCCTGCTCTTTCAGGCTAGCATGATCTGATTTACTGGAGTGACACCTCAATTTAAAGCTCAGATTCAGACCTTTTCATAGAGTCCAACATTGTTGATTTTACCCCTTCTGGTGGCTAGCAGCACACTGATGAATTATGGTTACATTCAGCTGTTTTCAAAAGGCCTGCAGCCAACTGGTTTTATATTCTAACTTATCCTCCTGTATTTCTGGTAAACCTGCTTCAAATCAAACATGTTGCACATCAAATTAAAGCTTAGGTTCTCTTCTTTCCATCAATTGTTGGCTTTCCATCCTATCACAACCTGGCTGCTTAAAATCAGACATTTAGTGTGGTCAATACCACACAGCTTTCAGAGCTGGGTCAGATGTCAAATCTGTTCTGTATATTTAGCCTGCTCTTTCAGGCTAGCATGATCTGATTTACTGGAGTGACACCTCAATTTAAAGCTCAGATTCAGACCTTTTCATAGAGTCCAACATTGTTGATTTTACCCCTTCTGGTGGCTAGCAGCACACTGATGAATTATGGTTACATTCAGCTGTTTTCAAAAGGCCTGCAGCCAACTGGTTTTATATTCTAACTTATCCTCCTGTATTTCTGGTAAACCTGCTTCAAATCAAACATGTTGCACATCAAATTAAAGCTTAGGTTCTCTTCTTTCCATCAATTGTTGGCTTTCCATCCTATCACAACCTGGCTGCTTAAAATCAGACATTTAGTATGGTCAATACCACACAGCTTTCAGAGCTGGGTCAGAGATCAAATCTGTTCTGTATATTTAACCTGGTCTTTCAGGCTAGCATGATCTGATTTACTGGAGTGACACCTCAATTTAAAGCTAAGATTCAGACCTTTTCATAGAGTCCAACATTGTTGAGTTTACCCCTTCTGGTGGCTAGCAGCACACTGATGAATTATGGTTACATTCAGCTGTTTTCAAAAGGCCCGCAGCCAACTGGTTTTATATTCTAACTTATCCTCCTGTATTTCTGGTAAACCTGCTTCAAATCAAACATGTTGCACATCAAATTAAAGCTTAGGTTCTCTTCTTTCCATCAATTGTTGGCTTTCCATCCTATCACAACCTGGCTGCTTAAAATCAGACATTTAGTGTGGTCAATACCACACAGCTTTCAGAGCTGGGTCAGATGTCAAATCTGTTCTGTATATTTAGCCTGCTCTTTCAGGCTAGCATGATCTGATTTACTGGAGTGACACCTCAATTTAAAGCTCAGATTCAGACCTTTTCATAGAGTCCAACATTGTTGATTTTACCCCTTCTGGTGGCTAGCAGCACACTGATGAATTATGGTTACATTCAGCTGTTTTCAAAAGGCCTGCAGCCAACAGGTTTTATATTCTAACTTATCCTCCTGTATTTCTGGTAAACCTGCTTCAAATCAAACATGTTGCACATCAAATTAAAGCTTAGGTTCTCTTCTTTCCAACAATTGTTGGCTTTCCATCCTATCACAAGCTGGCTGCTTAAAATCAGACATTTAGTGTGGTCAATACCACACAGCTTTCAGAGCTGGGTCAGATGTCAAATCTGTTCTGTATATTTAGCCTGGTCTTTCAGGCTAGCATGATCTGATTTACTGGAGTGACACCTCAATTTAAAGCTCAGATTCAGACCTTTTCATAGAGTCCAACATTGTTGTGTTCACCCCTTCTGGTGGCTAGCAGCACACTGATGAATTATGGTTACATTCAGCTGTTTTCAAAAGGCCTGCAGCCAACTGGTTTTATATTCTAACTTATCCTCCTGTATTTCTGGTAAACCTGCTTCAAATCAAACATGTTGCACATCAAATTAAAGCTTAGGTTCTCTTCTTTCCATCAATTGTTGGCTTTCCATCCTATCACAACCTGGCTGCTTAAAATCAGACATTTAGTGTGGTCAATACCACACAGCTTTCAGAGCTGGGTCAGAGGTCAAATCTGTTCTGTATATTTAACCTGGTCTTTCAGGCTAGCATGATCTGATTTACTGGAGTGACACCTCAATTTAAAGCTCAGATTCAGACCTTTTCATAGAGTCCAACATTGTTGAGTTTACCCCTTCTGGTGGCTAGCAGCACACTGATGAATTATGGTTACATTCAGCTCTTTTCAAAAGGCCTGCAGCCAACAGGTTTTCTATTCTAACTTATCCTCCTGTATTTCTGGTAAACCTGCTTCAAATCAAACATGTTGCACATCAAATTAAAGCTTAGGTTCTCTTCTTTCCATCAATTGTTGGCTTTCCATCCTATCACAACCTGGCTGCTTAAAATCAGACATTTAGTATGGTCAATACCACACAGCTTTCAGAGCTGGGTCAGAGATCAAATCTGTTCTGTATATTTAACCTGTTCTTTCAGGCTAGCATGATCTGATTTACTGGAGTGACACCTCAATTTAAAGCTAAGATTCAGACCTTTTCATAGAGTCCAACATTGTTGAGTTTACCCCTTCTGGTGGCTAGCAGCACACTGATGAATTATGGTTACATTCAGCTGTTTTCAAAAGGCCCGCAGCCAACTGGTTTTATATTCTAACTTATCCTCCTGTATTTCTGGTAAACCTGCTTCAAATCAAACATGTTGCACATCAAATTAAAGCTTAGGTTCTCTTCTTTCCAACATTTTTTGGCTTTCCATCATAGCACAAGCTGGCTGCTTAAAATCAGACATTTAGTATGGTCAATACCACACAGCTTTCAGAGCTGGGTCAGAGGTCAAATCTGTTCTGTATATTTAGCCTGGTCCTTCAGGCTAGCATTATCTGATTTACTGGAGTGACACCTCAATTTAAAGCTAAGATTCAGACCTTTTCATAGAGTCCAACATTGTTGAGTTTACCCCTTCTGGTGGCTAGCAGCACACTGATGAATTATGGTTACATTCAGCTCTTTTCAAAAGGCCTGCAGCCAACAGGTTTTATATTCTACCTTATCCTCCTGTATTTCTGGTAAACCTGCTTCAAATCAAACATGTTGCACATCAAATTAAAGCTTAGGTTCTCTTCTTTCCAACAATTTTTGGCTTTCCATCATAGCACAAGCTGGCTGCTTAAAATCAGACATTTAGTATGGTCAATACCACACAGCTTTCAGAGCTGGGTCAGAGGTCAAATCTGTTCTGTATATTTAGCCTGGTCTTTCGGGCTAGCATGATCTGATTTACTGGAGTGATACCTCCCTGTAAAGCTAAGATTCAGACCTTTTCATAGAGTCCAACATTGTTCATTTTAACCCTTCTGGTGGCTAGCAGCACACTGATGAATTATGGTTACATTCAGCTGTTTTCAAAAGGCCTGCAGCCAACTGGTTTTATATTCTAACTCATCCTCCTGTATTTCCGGTAAACCTGCTTCAAATCAAACATGTTGCACATCAAATTAAAGCTTAGGTTCTCTTCTTTCCATCAATTGTTGGCTTTCCATCCTATCACAACCTGGCTGCTTAAAATCAGACATTTAGTGTGGTCAATACCACACAGCTTTCAGAGCTGGGTCAGAGGTCAAATCTGTTCTGTATATTTAGCCTGGTCTTTCAGGCTGTAGTCAGCTCAGCCAATCAGCAGTCATATAACACTCAAATTTAATCAGCTCAGCCAATCAGCAGTCATATAAATCAAGCCTGTAGTGAGTTCAACCAATCAGCAGCCATGTAATATTTCCCTGTAGTCAGCTCAGCCAATCAGAAGTCATGTAACATCTGCCTGTAGTCAGCTCAGCCAATCAGCAGTCGTGTAACACTATACTGTATTCAGCTCAGCCAATCAGCAGCCATGTAACACTCAAATGTAGTCGGCTCAGCCAATCAGAAATCATGTAACACTAGCCTGTAGTCAGCTCAGCCAATCAGCAGCCGTGTAACACTAGCCTGTAGTCAGCTCAGCCAATCAGAAGTCATGTAACACTCAAATTTAGTCAGCTCAGCCAGTCAGAGGTCATGTAACACTAGCCTGTAGTCAGCTCAGCCAATCAGCAGTCGTGTAACACTAGCCTTTAGTCAGCGCAGCCAATCAGTAGAACTGTAACACTAGCCTGTAGTCAGGTCAGCCAATCAGCAGTCATGTAAAATAACACTGTAGTCAGCTCAGCCAATCAGCAGCCATGTAACACTCAAATGTAGCCAGCTCAGCCAATCAGCAGTCATGTAACACTAGACTGTAGTCAGCTCAGCCAATCAGCAGCTGTGTAACACTAGCCTGTAGTTAGCTCAGGCATCAGAAGTCATGTAACACTCAAATTTAGTCAGCTCAGCCAATCAGCAGTCATGTAACACCAGACTGTAGTCAGCCCAGCCAATCAGCAGCCATGTAACACTCAAATGTAGTTAGGTTAGTGAATCAGAAGTCATGTAATACCTGCCTGTAGTCAGCTCAGCCAATCAGCAGTCATGTAAAACTACATTGAAGTCAGCTCTTCCACTCAGCAGCGATGTAACACTCAGATATAGTCAGCTCAGGCAATCAGAAGTCATGTAACACTTGCCTGTCGTCAGATAAGCCAATCAGCAAACATGTAAAACTACACTATAGTAATCTCAGCCAATCAGCAGCCATGTAACAGTCACATGTACTCAGCTCAGCCAATCAGAAGTCATGTAACACCTGCCTGTAGTCAGCTCAGCCAATCAGCAGCCATGTAACACTCAAATGTAGTCAGCTCAGCCTATCAGAAGTCATGTAGCACCTGCCTGTAGTCAGCTCAGCCAATCAGCAGTCATAAAAAACTACACTGTAGTCAGCTCAGCCAATCAGCAGCCATATAACACTCAAATGTAGTCAGCTCAGCCAATGAGCAGCCATGTAACACTAACCTGCAGTCAGCTCAGCCAGTCCAGAAGTCAGGTAACACTAGCCTGTAGTCAGCTCAGCCAATCAGCAGTCATATAACACTCAAATTTAATCAGCTCAGCCAATCAGCAGTCATATAAAACAGGCCTGTAGTGAGTTCAACCAATCAGCAGCCATGTAATACTTCCCTGTAGTCAGCTCAGCCAATCAGAAGTCATGTAACATCTGCCTGTAGTCAGGTCAGCCAATCAGCAGTCATGTAAAATAACACTGTAGTCAGCTCAGCCAATAAGCAGCCATGTAACACTCAAATGTAGTCAGCTCAGCCAATCAGCAACCATGTAACACTAGACTGTAGCCAGCTCAGCCAATCAAAAGTCATGTACCACTAGCCTGTAGTCAGCTCAGCCAATCAGCAGCCATGTAACACTCAAATGTTGTCAGCTAAGCCAATCAGCAATCATGTAACACTAGCTTGTCATCAGCACAGCCAATCAGCAGTAATGTAAAACTCGCCTGTCCTCAGCTCAGCTAATCAGAAGTCATGTAACACCTGCCTGTAGTCAGCTCAGCCAATCAGCAGCCATGTAACACTAGCCTGTAGTCATCTCAGCCAATCAGCAGCCATGTAACAGTCAAATGTAGTCAGCTCAGCCAATCAGAATAAAAGTAACACTAGCCTGTAGTCAGCTCAGCCAATCAGAAGAAGAGTAATGCTAGCCTGTAGTCAGCTCAGCCAAACAGAAGAAAAGTAATGCTAGCCTGTAGTCAGCTCAGCCAATCAGAAGAAAAGTAATGCTAACCTGTCGTCAGCTCAGTCAATCAGAAGTCATGTAACACCTGCCTGTAGTCAGCTCAGCCAATAAGCAGCCATGTAAAACTACACTGTAGTCAGCTCAGCCAATCAGCAGTCATGTAAAACTACATTGAAGTCAGCTCTTCCAATCAGCAGCGATGTAACACTCAAATATATTCAGTTCAGGCAATCAGAAGTCATGTAACACTTGCCTGTGACTACAGGCAAGTGCTGATGATGAGATAAGCCAATCAGCAAACATGTAACACTCAAATGTAGTCATCTCAGCCAATCAGCAGCCATGTAACACTCAAATATAGTCAGCTCAGCCAATCAGAAGTCATGTAACACTAGCCTGTAGTCAGCTCAGCCAATCAGCAATCTTGTAACACTAGCCTATCATCAGCACAGCCAATCAGCAGTAATGTAACACTCGCCTGTCCTCAGCTCAGCCAATCACAAGTCATATAACACTAGCCTGTAGTGAGTTCAACCTATCAGCAGCCATGTAACACTAGCCTGTAATCAACTCAGCCAATCATAAGTCATGTAACACTAGACTGTATTAAGGTCAGCCAATCAGCAGCCATGTAACACTCAAATGTAGTCAGCTCAGCCAACCAGAAGTCATGTAACACTCAAATGTAGTCATCTCAGCCAATCAGAAGTCATGTAACACTCAATATTTGTCAACTCATCCAATCAGAAGTCAGGTAACACTAGCCTGTAGACAGCTCATGCAATCAGAAGTCCTGTAACACAAGCATGTAGTCAGCTCAGCCAATCAGCAGCCATGTAACACTAGACTGTAGTCAGCTCAGCCAATCAGCAGCCATGTAACACTCAAATGTTGTCAGCTAAGCCAATCAGCAATCATGTAACACTAGATTGTCATCAGCACAGCCAATCAGCAGTAATGTAACACTCGCCTGTCCTCAGCTCAGCTAATCAGAAGTCATGTAACACCTGCCTGTAGTCAGCTCAGCCAATCAGCAGCCATGTAACACTAGACTGTAGTCAGCTCAGCCAACCAGCAGCCATGTAACACTCAAATGTACTCAGCTCAGCCAATCAGAAGTCATGTAACACCTGCCTGTAGTCAGCTAAGCCAATCAGCAGCCATGTAGCACTCAAATGTAGTCAGTTCAGCCAATCGGCAGTCATGTAACACTAGACTGTAGTCAGCTCAGTCAATCAGCAGCCATGTAACACTCAAATGTAGTCAGCTCTGCCTTTCAGAAGTCATGTAGCACCTGCCTGTAGTCAGCTCAGCCAATCAGCAGTCATGAAAAACTACACTGTAGTCAGCTCAGCCAATAAGCAGCCATATAACACTCAAATGTAGTCCGCTCAGCCAATGAGCAGCCATGTAACACTAACCTGCAGTCAGCTCAGCCAGTCCAGAAGTCAGGTAACACTAGCCTGTAGTCAGCTCAGCCAATCAGCAGCTGTGTAACACTAGCGTGTAGTCAGCTCAGCCAATCAGCAGTCATATAACACTCAAATTTAATCAGCTCAGCTAATCAGCAGTCATATAAAACAAGCCTGTAGTGAGCTCAACCAATCAGCAGCCATGTAATACTTCCCTGTAGTCAGCTCAGCCAATCAGAAGTCATGTAACATCTGCCTGTAGTCAGCTCAGCCAATCATCAGTCGTGTAACACTATACTGTATTCAGCTCAGCCAATCAGCAGCCATGTAACACTCAAATGTAGTCGGCTCAGCCAATCAGAAATCATGTAACAATAGCCTGTAGTCAGCTCAGCCAATCAGCAGCCGTGTAACACTAGCCTGTAGTCAGCTCAGCCAATCAGCAGTCATGTAACACTCAAATTTAGTCAGCTCAGCCAATCAGCAGTCATGTAACACCAGACTGTAGTCAGCCCAGCCAATCAGCAGTCATGTAAAACTACATTGAAGTCAGCTCTTCCAATCAGCAGCCATGTAACACTCAAATATAGTCAGCTCAGCCAATCAGAAGTCATGTAACACTAGCCTGTAGTCAGTTCAGCCAAACAGCAATCTTGTAACACTAGCCTGTCATCAGCACAGCCAATCAGCAGCAATGTAACACTCGCCTGTCCTCAGCTCAGCCAATCAGAAGTCATATAACACTAGCCTGTAGTGAGTTAAACCAATCAGCAGCCATGTAACACTAGCCTGTAGTCAGCTCAGCCAATCATAAGTCATGTAACACTAGACTGTATTAAGATCAGCCAATCAGCAGCCATGTAACACTCAAATGTAGTCAGCTCAGCCAACCAGAGGTCATGTAACACTCAAATGTAGTCATCTCAGCCAATCAGAAGTCATGTTACACTCAATATTAGTCATCTCAGCCAATCAGAAGTCAGGTAACACTAGCCTGTAGTCAGCTCATCCAATCAGAAGTCCTGTAACACAAGCATGTAGTCAGCTCAGCCAATCAGCAGCCATGTAACACTGGACTGTAGTCAGCTCAGCCAATCAGCAGCCATGTAACACTGGACTGTAGTCAGCTCAGCCAATCAGCAGCCATGTAACACTCAAATGTTGTCAGCTAAGTCAATCAGCAATCATGTAACACTAGCTTGTCATCAGCACAGCCAATCAGCAGTAATGTAAAACTCGCCTGTCCTCAGCTCAGCTAATCAGAAGTCATGTAACACCTGCCTGTAGTCAGCTCAGCCAATCAGCAGCCATGTAACACTAGACTGTAGTCAGCTCAGCCAATCAGCAGCCATGTAACACTCAAATGTACTCAGCTCAGCCAATCAGAAGTCATGTAACACCTGCCTGTAGTCAGCTAAGAAAATCAGCAGTCATGTAACACTCAAATGTAGTCATCTCAGCTAATCAGAAGTCATGTAATACTAGACTGTAGTCAGCTCAGTCAATCAGAAGAAAAGCAATGCTAGCCTGTCGTCAGCTCAGCCAATCAGAAGTCATGTAACACCTGCCTGTAGTCAGCTCAGCCAATAAGCAGTCATGTAAAACTACACTGTAGTCAGCTCAGCCAATCAGCAGCCATGTAACACTCAAATGTAGTCAGCTCAGCCAATCAGCAGTCATGTAACACTCAAATTTAGTCAGCTCAGCCAGTCAGAAGTCATATAACACTAGCCTGTAGTGAGTTCAACCAATCAGCAGCCATGTAACACTAGCCTGTAGTCAGCTCAGCCAATCATAAGTCATGTAACACTAGACTGTATTAAGCTCAGCCAATCAGCAGTCATGTAACACTCAAATTTAGTCAGTTCAGCCAATCAGCAGTCATGTAACACTAGACTGTAGTCAGCCCAGCCAATCAGCAGTCATGTAAAACTACATTGAAGTCAGCTCTTCCAATCAGCAGCCATGTAACACTCAAATATAGTCAGCTCAGCCAATCAGAAGTCATGTAACACTAGCCTGTAGTCAGTTCAGCCAAACAGCAATCTTGTAACACTAGCCTGTCATCAGCACAGCCAATCAGCAGCAATGTAACACTCCCCTGTCCTCAGCTCAGCCAATCAGAAGTCATATAACACTAGCCTGTAGTGAGTTAAACCAATCAGCAGCCATGTAACACTAGCCTGTAGTCAGCTCAGCCAATCATAAGTCATGTAACACTAGACTGTATTAAGATCAGCCAATCAGCAGTCATGTAACACTCAAATTTAGTCAGCTCAGCCAGTCAGAAGTCATATAACACTAGCCTGTAGTGAGTTCAACCAATCAGCAGCCATGTAACACTAGCCTGTAGTCAGCTCAGCCAATCAGCAGTCGTGTAACACTAGCCTTTAGTCAGCGCAGCCAATCAGTAGAAATGTAACACTAGCCTGTAGTCAGGTCAGCCAATCAGCAGTCATGTAAAATAACACTGTAGTCAGCTCAGCCAATCAGCAGCCATGTAACACTCAAATGTAGTCAGCTCAGCCAATCAGCAGTCATGTAACATTAGACTGTAGTCAGCTCAGCCAATCAGCAACCATGTAACACTAGACTGTAGCCAGCTCAGCCAATCAAAAGTCATGTACCACTAGCCTGTAGTCAGCTCAGCCAATCAGCAGCCATGTAACACTCAAATGTTGTCAGCTAAGCCAATCAGCAATCATGTAACACTAGCTTGTCATCAGCACAGCCAATCAGCAGTAATGTAAAACTCGCCTGTCCTCAGCTCAGCCAATCAGAAGTCATGTAACACCTGCCTGTAGTCAGCTCAGCCAATCAAAAGTCATGTACCACTAGCCTGTAGTCAGCTCAGCCAATAAGCAGCCATGTAACGCTCAAATGTAGTCAACTCAGCCAATCAGCAGTCATGTAAAACTATAGTAATCTCAGCCAATCAGCAGCCATGTAACAGTCAAATGTAGTCAGCTCAGCCAATCAGAAGACATGTAACACTAGACTGTAGTCAGCTCAGACAGTCAGCAGCCATGTGACACTAGACTGTAGCCAGCTCAGCCAATCAGAAGTCATGTAACACTAGCCTGTAGTCATCTCAGCCAATCAGCAGCCATGTAACAGTCAAATGTAGGCAGCTCAGCCAATCAGCAGTCATGTAAAACTACACTATAGTAATCTCAGCCAATCAGCTGACAGTCAAACAGTCAAATGTAGTCAGCTCAGCCAATCAGAAGACATGTAACACTAGACTGTAGTCAGCTCAGCCAGTCAGCAGCCATGTAACACTAGACTGTAGTCAGCTCAGCCTATAAGCAGTCATGTAAAACTAAACTGTAGTCAGCTCAGCCAATCAGCAGCCATGTAACGCTCAAATGTAGTCAACTCAGCCAATCAGCAGTCATCTAAAACTACACTATAGTAATCTCAGCCAATCAGCAGCCATGTAACAGTCAAATGTAGTCAGCTCAGCCAATCAGAAGACATGTAACACTAGACTGTAGTCAGCTCAGCCAGTCAGCAGCCATGTGACACTAGACTGTAGTCAGCTCAGCCAATCAGAAGTCATGTAACACTAGCCTGTAGTCATCTCAGCCAATCAGCAGCCATGTAACAGTCAAATGTAGTCAGCTCAGCCAATCAGAATAAAAGTAACACTAGCCTGTAGTCAGCTCAGCCAATCAGAAGAAAAGTAATGCTAGCCTGTCGTCAGCTCAACCAATCAGCAGCCATGTAACACTTGCCTGTAGTCAGCTCAGCCAATCAGGAGCCATGTAACACTCAAATGTAGTCAGCTCAGCCAATCAGCAGCCATGTAACACTTAAATGTAGTCAGCTCAGCCAATCAGCAGCCATGTAACACTCAAATGTAGTCAGCTCAGCCAATCAGCAGTCATGTAACACTAGACTGTAGTCAACTAATCCTATCAGAAGTCATGTAACACCTGCCTCTAGTCAGCTCAGCCAATCAGCAGTCATGAAAAACTACACTGTAGTCAGCTCAGCCAATCAGCAGCCATATAACACTCAAATGTAGTCAGCTCAGCCAATGAGCAGCCATGTAACACTAACCTGCAGTCAGCTCAGCCAGTCAGAAGTCAGGTAACACTAGCCTGTAGTCAGCTCAGCCAATCAGCAGTCATGTAACACTCAAATGTAGTCAGCTCAGCCAATGAGCAGCCATGTAACACCTGCCTGTAGTCAGCTCAGCCAATCAGCAGCTGTGTAACACTAGCCTGTAGTCAGCTCAGCCAATCAGCAGTCATGTAACACTCAAATTTAGTCAGCTCAGCCAATCAGCAGTCACATAAAACAAGCCTGTAGTGAGTTCAACCAATCAGCAGTGATGTAACACTCAAATTTAGTCAGCTCAGCCAATCAGCAGTCATATAAAACAAGCCTGTAGTGAGTTCAACCAATTAGCAGCCATGTAACACTTGCCTGTAGTCAGCTCAGCCAATCAGAAGTCATCTAACACCTGCCTGTAGTCAGCTCAGCCAATTAGCAGTCATGTAACAGTCAAATGTAGTCAGCTCAGCCAATCAGAAATCATGTAACACTAACCTGTAGTCAGCTCAGCCAATCAGCAGCCGTGTAACACTAGCCTGTAGTCAGCTCAGCCAATCAGAAGTCATGTAACACTCAAATTTAGTCAGCTCAGCCAATCAGCAGTCATTTAAGACCAGACTGTAGTCAGCCCAGCCAATCAGCAGCCATGTAACACTCAAATGTAGTCAGGTTAGTAAATCAGAAGTCATGTAATACCTGCCTGTAGTCAGCTAATCCAATCAGCAGCCATATAACACTCAAATGTAGTCATCTCAGCCAATCAGAAGTCATGTAACACTAGATTGTAGTCAGCTCAGCCAATCAGCAGCCATGTAACACTCAAATGTTGTCAGCTAAGCCAATCAGCAATCATGTAACACTAGCTTGTCATCAGCACAACCAATCAGCAGTAATGTAACACTCACCTGTCCTCAGCTCAGCTAATCAGAAGTCATGTAACACCTGCCTGTAGTCAGCTCAGCCAATCAGCAGCCAAGTAACACTAGACTGTAGTCATCTCAGCCAATCATAAGTCATGTAACACTAGACTGTAGTCAGCTCAGCCAATCAGCAGCCATGTAACACTAGACTGTAGTCAGCTCAGCCAATCAGCAGCCATGTAACACTCAAATGTTGTCAGCTCAGCCAATAAGATGTCATGTAACACCTGCCTGTAATCAGCTCAGCCAATCAGAAGTCATGTAACACTAGACTGTAGTCAGCTCAGCCAATCAGAAGTCATGTAACACCTGCCTGTAGCACCTTGTTGATTTTCAATGGACTCCTTTTTAATAAAATGTACTCTTCAATAAAATTACTTTTTAGTGTTTTGGAATTTTCTACTTTACCATGTCCAGCTAACACTTAAAATAAGTAAAACTTAAAATGTTTGCAGGGGGGAAAAAACAACAAACACCATTATATCCATGTCTTAATACCAATTTATTAAAAATAAAAATAAAAACAATAACCCTCAAGGTTTAGTTTACAATTCAAAAACAAGTTTTCATTTTCTTTAGGTTTTGTGATGCAAGTGTGACAGCTCCCTTATCACGTGCTACATAACAATGAAACTTCACTTTCAGTTGAAAAGATGAAAAAAATAAAAAAACACATTGTTCTTAAAAGACATGGTACATTTAAAATTGTTACTATGAGAGGAAGGACAGTTAAAATCTTAACCATTTCTCTTATACTGAAAAATGTGTGTTTAAAGTGCATTTCAGAGGATACACACATCAGAGGATAATTCCAGCCATTTTCAACCTAGAACAAACTTTGCCATCATCTGGAATCTACCAATCGATTCTAACCAAAATCGTATCAAATGGGTCACTGAGTGAGTTGTGATGTGAGAGTGTGCCTGCCTTCGTGTGTGTTTGTGTTGACTTTAACAGTTGGCCAAGTTCTGAATTTTTTTCCAGTGGTGAGACATGACATATTTGGGTGCTTTAGAAGATCTGACTATCTGTTGCCTCGATACATTGTACTGCTGCTGGATAAACACCAGCGAACTCAAGTGCCAAAAAATAAAATGCACTCAATGGTAGGGTTGTCATTTTTCCATTTGAAATACTTTTCAAACACGGTAAAATGGATGTAAAATATTGTATCTGTAACTATGTGTTTGAATTCCAAATTGGAGAGCAGTTAGATTTACGATCTGACTTTCGATTTGCCACAGATTAGTGGGCCTTCTATTCCAACAGGTGTTCAAATTAGATTTTTAAAGGAGAGATTCGCCTTTTTTCAACCTTATCTCTATCTATCCGCATTACAGATATAGTGTGAAAAACGCCTGCAGTTATACACATCAAATGACGTTGCTGGTGCCGGAAGAACAGATTTTGCAGCTGCGCGGTGCAGCGCCCCAGAGACACAGAGAACATCGGCAAAAACTGCAGGTCAGTTGTTTCCCTCATCTTACAGATGAGGGAAAAACATTGTGTTTTCTTCCAACTTTGCGTCCACTTGGGTTGTCTCAAAAAGAAAAAAACATTTTTAACATCCGTTCACTAGGCTACAATACAAACTTTCTTGAACACGACAAGATGCTTCTCAGCTTGGGATGCGGACACCTTGCATGGTCTTTTCCGGCCTTGGGCTGAAGGAGGAATCAGGTGGAGGAGGAGGATAATGGAAGAAAGATCACTGTCCCATTCTGTACACAGAAACAAAAGAGCTAAATGTTATATAATGGTACTATAATCTTGCAATTTAAAAACACCATTCCTTTAAAGCTACAGCTGAACCAAGAAAAAGCTGGGGAATTGAAACATTTCCACTTCATTTGACGTAGCTTCTGCGCAATGGATCAGTTCTTCAAGGTCGCTTGAGGTAGGGAGAGCCTTGCTCTGCTGGATGACCTTTTGCTTGAATGTAGTAGGCCACCTAGATAGAGAGATACTTTATTAATCCAACATGGAGAAATTCAAACACCAATAAGAAACAAAAGCAGATAAATGTATCAGTGATGAGAATAATAAAAACCCAATGTCTCCAATATCAAGTGACCATGATGTATTATACATTATAACCATATTGTCATTGCCATGCTAACATGGCACCAACTTGTGGACGAATTATATAATATAAATACTGATACATCCTGGAGTATCCCAATATGGAGTAAATAAGTGTAGATGTGATACAGAGAATGAGAATACAACAAATGGGCCTATTGGAGGACCACCTCATAAACCTGCAAACTGGGTTTTTGGGCTAGGACTAATATAGAGTTGGGACTAACCTCTCCAAAAACTTGGCAGCTACATCTTCTCCAAACTGCAGGATGAAGTCTTGCTCGATCTGCAATAGATAAATGACATACCAAGAGAGAGCTTTTAAGAAATGTAACTACTGCCTCAACATCAGATAAGCAAACTACATCAAGGTGTGCGTTTCAGGGGCTGGCATGTTGGGACTGTCCAGAAAAATCTTACATTTTAGGTCTAGCAGTTGACCAGGTATTTTTAAACAATGGTATACAGAAATCTTTATTTCTATAAAATTATAATAGCCGTAAGGCCTTGCAAATTGTTTAACAGTATCAGTTTCATAAAGATGAGGCAACGGAGTATAAAAGCCTCTGTCTGTCTTCTTTCTTAAAATGTATAAACAGGAATACTCTGAAGTCAGTGTAAGTCTGGCCCATCCTCCAGAGTCACCTTCCCCCTTATGAAATTTGTGTGCAGTCCTATCGCCACAACAGGCATGTTATTAATTTACCTATACAGATGCAATTCACTTCCCATTCAGCTGCAAACATAATATTAAAATAAACTTCCTAAGAAATTCCTAAGTTTATGTAGTTATGTAATCCATGGAGATTTGTGTGTGAGAAATTTTCTCTTCGCCTTTCCTTATTAGGCATGCGTGTTTGACTTCCTGAATGCACCAACTGATTCAAAATGGCTCAACATTTGAAACTACTTCTCAATCACAAAAACAGTAGCCTTTTAATGCTTCATATGATTAAGTCATGCTCATACACAAATCTCTATGGATTTACATTACTACAATAACTTTGGAATCTCTATGTTTGATTTTGATATTGGTTGGAGTTGAATGGGAAGTGAATGGCGTCCAGACTGTAGATAGAATCAGGTACACCAACACAAGGAAAGGATGGGGAGAGGGCACCAAATGTGTAGGGTAGTGGAGACAGTTATACATATTGTTATATCGTCTTTCCCAATAGGGGACAAAAGTGTTGCCGTTAACATTAATTTACATTTGTATGGCCTAATGCACATTTTTCTGTAAAATACTCAATTACCAGGCCTTTGACGTCTTTGAAGCGCGGAAATTCAGTCAAGACGTCTGAGGATTTATCTTCGTCGAAGACCATATTGCGACAATATTCAAATGCCATCTTCATCTTCTGCTTGATAGTGGCCTCATCAGAGGAATGCTTCATTAAGGACATGGCCTCCCTGCATTGCTCTTCACTCAGGGTCATCTCAGGACTAAATGAAGCATCTCTCCTTGCTGTCGGCCATCCACCAGTCAGCTGACCTGATGACCCTCTGCTCTCTGATGAAGTACTCTTCCTCTGGATGGTTTTGAGCCTCCATGCTAAGTAACCACTGCCACTTTCACCATCATAGAAATGTTCCTTTAAAATTATAACAGGATCATTAGTTATGAAAAAAGCAGCAGTTGGTTAAAATGATGAAGTTGGATAAATGTAATACAGGATAACTTGTGTGATCTAAATGCTTTGGACACTGGAATATTTGGAAATAGCAATTCAATATTTTCATAGTATGAATCGTGCATCAGGTCTCTAAAGTGCAACCATTTTAGTCGCATATGTGATCTAATTTTAAGTTGTGCAACCCGTAAATTAAATTTGGGCGCACTGGTGTGATCAAATTTACTTGTGTTGGTGGCCTTTGCTTCTTTCTTTCTTCAGTACGGCCTATAGTAGGAATAATTTGCTCTCAACCGTCTAATAACAAGAACACTTAAAAAAGCTTACATATCCATTTTTGGAATATGGATCCATCAGGTAAGGGAACGTGGCAACTATGCCATACATCTCTCTCACATGCCGTGGCGGTGCCGTCCTGACAAGAGAAAAGTGAATAGGTCTATTAATTTCAATGCTTACAATAAGTCTCAGAGCAATGAGAATTGAAGAATGGCACTTAATAAATATTGATGTTTTCCCCACAAGCATGGAAGAAATGTCTTGTCACATGTCACATGTCAAATGTCACAAGCATGGAAGAAAAGTTCTGCTTGAAAAAAAGACATCCGAATTACCCATGAGTTTCAGTCATGTCTGCAGCGAGGATGTTAACCATCTGTTGCCGTGAGGAGTCAGTCAAACCTTTCGTCCGGTTGTATTCCTTGACAATGCGGTCTCCACCAGGTTTCTTGGTCAGTGCAGATTCAACCACCTGTGAAAGGACAGAGTAGAAGACAAGCCAATATTCACTAAAAATTAAATAATCTTGAACAATTGACAGTAAATGCACCTAAAAAAATAACAAACATTCAAAAAAGTGTGCAATCCCCAAAGGAAGCTGTCACAACAAACAAATTTTACACATCAATTTACATGTTTGGCATCTTTATCCGCCTTCTGCCGTTTTCTGGAAGGGCTGTAATCCTCATCCAGGATGACTGTATCATCAGAGCTGCAGGCTGAAAGTGCCAGCGCTGAATTGGTTACGACATCAAGCAGTGGACTGGCGGACGAAGTTGTCCCCTGGGAACAGCCAGACGAAGTTGTTCCCTGGGAACCTAAGTGTAATTCAGGAGAGAGAGGGAGGAGAGAAAAAATAAATAAATAAACACCTACCATTTGTCGGTTTTTCACAACCTAAAAGTGTAACTGAGTCTTAGGCAACATTCCATGGACTATGCTGAAAGAAATGGGAATCAAGAGAGAACAAGTTTACTGTTGTCAAATCTGATAGTAAATACACCAGCGTTGGGTTGCTGTGCTACTTCTTCAAAGACGTCTGCATCCACCTCAGTTCCCATCTCATCATAAACTCTGATGCCTTCGCTGATCGGTGGGATGGAGAACTTCATGAAAGCTTAGGGAAAAAACACAAACAGGGAGTCATTCCATATGAAATGCTCAAGATTAACAAAGGGTATACCCCCGAAACGCCCTCAGTGATATCTTTTGACCATGCCACTAATCTGGTCACACTGTCTGGCCTACCAACTTTCATTAATCAACTTTAAAAAACAGTGGTCCCTAGATACCACACCAATTAGGTGAGAAACAAAACTCAACTAAGCCGACCAACAAAAGCCAGCCCTTGATTGCTGTGACCTCTGGAGATGCCCAAAAGGTAGCTTGCCAGAAAGTGAGAGATGGAGATTATTTTCAATCGATAGAACAATGACATGCATCTCCAAAAGTCATGAACTGACACATCCACTTTCCTTGTGTTTTTACAATGGCGTGACTGATGGCTTACCAGAATTCAAGAATTCATCCAGGCTCGGTTCACTGATCTTGACATATTTCTGTTCGTTATCGATTTTTGTTTTAATCAACATGATGGTATCTGTAAAAACAGCAAAACTGAATCCGTATTGTGATCTACAACACAAAGCTACTCTGACAGTAGCATCAGCTCCTGTTGGCATATTACAGTAGATGGGGAAATTGTATTGGTCGATTTGGGCTTTAAAAATCACTATCAGAATTTGTCTAATTTCAAATTTAAAGCCACTGGACTGTGTGGAGTCTCTGAGGTGTGTAAGCAGAAACAATTTTGACGTGTGTAAACAAAGACTAATGTTAATATTAACTTATCTAAAATGTTACTTACCATCACCGGACCATAGCACATAACGGACAAATCTGAAGAACAAAGTAGAAAAATAAATGAATTCCATGTAACGTTAAAAGGAAAAAAGGGAAAATAAAGTCAGCTAGCTTATATCAGGGTATGAACAGATTTTACAAAGTCTAATTAAATACTTTAAGACTTTTTGATTATAAGAACTACCACTATGCGTTGCCATCAGCTTCACAGCAATTTGCCATTCTACCTGTTCCACAGTTTGTCGTTTTGACTTTTATCCAAGGGACACTGATAAAATTAACTATGCAACAATTTTGACCATTCTTTTCCTATGGCAGACGAACCATTGCTGCATTAGACATGATTGTATGGCAGGGTTTTTCCCGCATGGAAGATTTTTTGGTGGCCACCAAAGACAAATCAGGGCCACCAAAATGTGTAAAAACAGCCATTTCAATTCTCGATAAACAGAAGAAGCGGTACACATCTCCACTGGAGAGGGAGGGAGTGTGAGAAAACAAGCACAGTGAACTGGATGGATGGAATGCCCTCAAACTAAAAGGCAGCTATTTTTGAAACTAGAAGTTAAATTCTTATTTTATGTATTTCTTGTATGCCTTGTTATATACTTGCATTGTCTAATTCAACTATCGTATTAACATACATTGACTAACCAATGTAATTTCAATATTGAAAGCTCGCCTTGCCTTTGTTTGTGTAATTATATCTTGGGGAGCATGCAGGAAAATAATTCAGTGTTTCTCAGTGGCTCTTCACTTTCAAAGTCTACTTTAACAGTACACCGAATCAGAAGGACATTTTAATGGCACACTTGCACTCTCAAGCGGAGCAGGAAAACGCTTCCACTTCTGCTTTGAGGCGTGACAAAATTTTCTATGCAAGAAAAACCCTCTTAATACAGCTATTTAGACTAACATTACTTTCATCTAACTGAAATGGGAATAAATACGACCTCAAATTTGTATTGTGAGGCATTTTAATGCCTCTAAATGTATTCCAAAGAGTTTGACTTTTTACAGAGCTGCAGTGTTACCCCTGGCCTGCATACCGTTGTCCCACGTGCAACATGGAGCCAACAACGTGCAACCTGTCTGGACAAGTTAACGTTAGCTACTTAGCTACCTAAGCTAACGTTAGGCTAACCAGTTTCATACCCCTCCTCGGAATTATCAAAACGTTGACACTAATATCAGGTTTAGCTTCAACAAATATTTAGCGACACTTAACGTAACAACATAGAATGCCAACTATTGCTAATATAAAGCAAGCACACAGCCCAGGCCATTTTTTCATCTCATTGTCGACAGTCTTTCTTTAGTTTACGTTAGTTACCACCAATGCGTTTAATTCAAATTCAAATGTTAACGTTAGCTAGCAATATTAACGTAGAAATTAAACATTGAAGTTTGGCTAACGCCACGTATAAGTCAATTTAACAGTCAACTAATTTAGCTAAACCATTTTTGTTTCTCACCTTTTCAAATATTCAACGAGGTCTCCACAGCTTCGGGAGATGGCGGTTGAAGAGGAGATGACTGGGCGGAGTCTAGGTTTTGCATAAAGTTAACGTCAGTTAGTTACAGTTGTCAACACTGTTATTCTAACACATTTTTGGACATCACCAAGTTTTGCTTTAAGCAGCATGCTCCCTGCAGAGAGTATCAGCACATAATTTCTCATAGTTAAAAGTTCATATGCTCATTATTACAATAAACAAAAACAAAAATATATGTATAAAATCTCATGCATTTCAACAGAAGCAGCCCTGCAGCAAGGCCAACTTTTATGAGGTGAATCATGTTCAATTTATTTGAGTATAAGAAAAGGTGTTGTTTCAAGCCACCAAACAGCTGACAAATGATCAGCTATTTTGCAGAAATGGCCAGCAAGGTTCAATTCTACTTATTTTTAATCATGTCATCTTGCTGAAGGTGCCAACCGGCACATGAGATCACTTTGCAAATCACGTTTCTCTACCTGGGTCCACTACCAGCAATGTAAGAGGCAAACTGGCTCCTATCTAGACTCAAAACACACGTTAAGATAATTAAAAAGATTAAGTTAATTAGCACTGGTGAACCACTTAGCATGGTGTCTCCTAATCATCACTGAACACCCGGGAGGTTGTCAGACATCAGAAACAGAACGGAGTTTGTCAATAATTGTTTATGCAATGCATCTTGCTTGTTCTTTTATATGAATTGTATCTTTTTATCTGTCTCTTATCTGCCTTTTATTGATGTAAAGCACTTTGAGCTGCATGTTGTGTATGAAAGGTGCTATACAAATAAAGGTTATTATTATTATTATTATAACAACACCTGTAGTAACTTTACTTTATCTTAACGTTACTGAGACAACACTGTCAAGTTAAATTTAACATTACTGACAAACACACATTAGAAAGGGCTGCGAAAGTAATTTAACAGTAACGCTACTTTGAAAACCCCTCATTTAGTTTAACTAGCCAAAAATACACCGATTACGCAGTAACTAATTCATACGAAACTAATTTGTTAACGCTACGTTAGCATTACATCTTCTAGTTAGTGTTAATCCTTGTAGGATTGCCCGCGCACGCAAACGTAACATTAGCCACGGATAACTAGTCAAGCTAACGTTAGCTAGTTTAGCCAACTCCCCACACATGCAGCCTTTGCTATTTTACTGGAATTTATGGACATTACAAAGAATACAACACAATCACCCCTCCACATTAACAACATTAACGTTACCTCTTGCCGACATTGTCTAGTTTGACGTTAGCTAGTTAGCGTTAATTAGCTTAATGTTGCTCGCACATTTAAGCTAGCCATCAACTCGGTCATGTTAGCCCTTTGGAATTCGGTATTTTAAGATTCAAAACCAGCTGGAGTGTATGGTGAACAACAATATAAAGTTATTCTAAAATGCTGCTTCTGTTGAAATGAAAAAATAATTGGTTTAATAGGTGATTAGGAGAAACTTACCCTAGTCTTTCGATGAGAAGAAAATGGCGCTGTGAAAATTCTTGTCGGTTTGAAACGAGAAGGCTTTCCAGAGTACTTCTTACACCACGTCATTTAACTACGAAAATTTTCACCAACACTAGAGGGCATCTTACTCAAGCTGTTGTTGTAATAACTCTGAAAGAGTCCATGTACTTTGACACTGCATATTTTACACTGCGGAATTTACTGTGTAACACCTGCCTGTAGTCAGCTCAGCCAATCAGCAGCCATGTAACACTCAAATGTAGTCAGCTCAGCCAATCAGAAGTCATGTACCACTAGCCTGTAGTCAGCTCAGCCAATCAGCAGTCATGTAACACTCAAATTTATTCAGCTCAGCCAATCAGAAGTCATGTAACACTAGACTGTAGTCAGCTCAGCCAATCAGAAGAAAAGTAATGCTAGCCTGTCGTCAGCTCAACCAATCAGAAGTCATGTAACACTAGCCTGTAGTCATCTCAGCAAATCAGCAGTCATGTAACAGTCAAATGTAGTCAGCTCAGCCAATCAGAATAAAAGTAACACTAGCCTGTAGTTAGCTCAGCCAATCCGAAGAAAAGTAATGCTAGCCTGTAGTCAGCTCAGCCAATCAGAAGAAAAGTAATGCTAGCCTGTCGTCAGCTCAGCCAATCAGAAGTCATGTAACACCTGCCTGTAGTCAGCTCAGCCAATAAGCAGTCATGTAAAACTACACTGTAGTCAGCTAAGCCAATCAGCAGCCATGTAATACTCAAATGTAGTCAGCTCAGCCAATCAGCAGTCATGAAACACTAGACTGTAGTCAGCTCAGCCAATCAGCAGCCATGTAACACTCAAATGCAGTCAGCTCAGCCTATCAGAAGTCATGTTACACCTGCCTGTAGTCAGCTCAGCCAATCAACAGTCATGAAAAACTACACTGTAGTCAGCTCAGCCAATCAGCAGCCATATAACACTCAAATGTAGTCAGCTCAGCCAATGAGCAGCCATGTAACACTAACCTGCAGTCAGCTCAACCAGTCAGAAATCAGGTAACACTAGCCTGTAGTCAGCTCAGCCAATCAGCAGCTATGTAATACTAGCCTGTAGTCAGGTCAGCCAATCAGCAGTCATGTAACACTCAAATGTAGTCAGCTCAGCCAATCAGCAGTCATGTAACACTAGCCTGTAGTCAGCTCAGCCAATCAGAAGTCATGTAACACTCAAATTTAGTCAGCTCAGCCAATCAGCAGTCATGTAACACCAGACTGTAGTCAGCTCAGCCAATAAGCAGTCATGTAAAACTACACTGTAGTCAGCCCAGCCAATCAGCAGCCATGTAACACTCAAATGTAGTCAGGTTAGTAAATTAGAAGTCATGTAATACATGCCTGTAGTCAGCTCAGCCAATCAGCAGTCATGTAAAACTACACTGAAGTCAGCTCTTCCAATCAGCAGCCATGTAACACTCAAATATAGTCAGCTCAGCCAATCAGCAATCTTGTAACACTAGCCTGTCATCAGCACAGCCAATCAGCAGTAATGTAACACTCGCCTGTCCTCAGCTCAGCCAATCAGAAGTCATGTAACACTAGCCTGTAGTGAGTTCAACCAATCAGCAGCCATGTAACACTAGCCTGTAGTCAGCTCAGCCAATCATAAGTCATGTAACACTAGACTGTATTAAGGTCAGCCAATCAGCAGCCATGTAACACTCAAATGTAGTCAGCTCAGCCAACCAGAAGTCATGTAACACTCAAATATAGTCAGCTCAGCCAATCAGCAATCTTGTCACACTAGCCTGTCATTAGCACAGCCAATCAGCAGTAATGTAACACTCGCCTGTCCTCCGCTCAGCCAATCAGAAGTCAGGTAACACTAGCCTGTAGTCAGCTCATCCAATCAGAAGTCCTGTAACACAAGCATGTAATCAGCTCAGCCAATCAGCAGCCATGTAACACTAGACTGTAGTCAGCTCAGCCAATCAGCAGCCATGTAACACTCAAATTTCAAATTCCATATGAAATGCTCAAGATTAACAAAGGGTATACCCTCGAAACGCCCTCAGTGATATCTTTTGACCATGCCACTAATCTGGTCACACCGTCTGGCCTACCAACTTTCACTAATCAAATTTAAAAAACAGTGGTCCCTAGATACCACACCAATTAAGTGAGAAACAAAACTCAACTAAGCCGACCAACAAAAGCCAGCCCTTGATTGCTGTGACCTCTGGAGATGCCCAAAAGGTAGCTTGCCAGAAAGTGAGAGATGGAGATTATTTTCAATCGATAGAACAATGACGTGCATCTCCAAAAGTCATGAACTGACACATCCACTTTCCTTGTGTTTTTACAATGGCGTGACTGATGGCTTACCAGAATTCAAGAATTCATCCAGGCTCGGTTCACTGATCTTGACATATTTCTGTTCGTTATCGATTTTTGTTTTAATCAACATGATGGTATCTGTAAAAACAGCAAAACTGAATCCGTATTGTGATCTACAACACAAAGCTACTCTGACAGTAGCATCAGCTCCTGTTGGCATATTACAGTAGATGGGGAAATTGTATTGGTCGATTTCAAATTTAAAGCCACTGGACTGTGTGGAGTCTCTGAGGTGTGTAAGCAGAAACAGTTTTGACATGTGCGTAAACAAAGACTAATGTTAATATTAACTTATCTAAAATGTTACTTACCATCACCGGACCATAGCACATAACGGACAAATCTGAAGAACAAAGTAGAAAAATAAATGAATTCCATGTAACGTTAAAAGGAATAAAGGGAAAATAAAGTCAGCTAGCTTATATCAGGGTATGAACAGATTTTACAAAGTCTAATTAAATACTTTAAGACTTTTTGACTATAAGAACTACCACTATGCGTTGCCATCAGCTTCACAGCAATTTGCCATTCTACCTGTTCCACAGTTTGTCGTTTTGACTTTTATCCAAGGGACACATTGATAAAATTCACTATGCAACAATTTTGACTCCATTCATTTCCTATGGCAGACGAACCATTGCTGCATTAGACATGATTGTATGGCAGGGTTTTTCCCGCATGGAAGATTTTTTGGTGGCTACCAAAGACAAATCAGGGCCACCAAAATGTGTAAAAACAGCCATTTCAATTCTCGATAAACAGAAGAAGCGTTTCACATCGCCACTGGAGAGGGAGGGAGTGTGAGAAAACAAGCACAGTGAACTGGATGGATGGAATGCCCTCAAACTAAAAGGCAGCTATTTTTGAAACTAGAAGTTAAATTCTTATTTTATGTATTTCTTGTATGCCTTGTTATATACTTGCATTGTCTAATTCAACTATCGTATTAACATACATTGACTAACCAATGTAATTTCAATATTGAAAGCTCGCCTTGCCTTTGTTTGTGTAATTATATCTTGGGGAGCATGCAGGCAAATAATTCAGTGTTTCTCAGTGGCTCTTCACTTTCAAAGTCTACTTTAACAGTACACCGAATCAGAAGGACATTTTAATGGCACATTTGCGCTCTCAAGCGGAGCAGGAAAACGCTACCACTTCTGCTTTGAGGCGTGACAAAATTTTCTATGCAAGAAAAACCCTCTTAATACAGCTATTTAGACTAACATTACTTTCATCTAACTGAAATGGGAATAAATACGACCTCAAATTTGTATTGTGAGGCATTTTAATGCCTCTAAATGTATTCCAAAAAGTTTGACTTTTTACAGAGCTGCAGTGTTACCCCTGGCCTGCATACCGTTGTCCCACGTGCAACATGGAGCCAACAACGTGCAACCTGTCTGGACAAGTTAACGTTAGCTACTTAGCTACCTAAGCTAACGTTAGGCTAACCAGTTTCATACCCCTCCTCGAAATTATCAAAACGTTGACACTATTATCAGGTTTAGCTTCAACAAATATTTAGTTAGCGACACAACGTAACAACATAGAATGCCAACTATTGCTAATATAAAGCAAGCACACAGCCCAGGCCATTTTTTCATCTCATTGTCGACAGTCTTTCTTTAGTTTACGTTAACTACCACCTATGCGTTTAATTCAAATTTGAATGTTAACGTTAGCTAGCAATATTAACATAGAAATTAAACATTGAAGTTTGGCTAAAATTAGTTGACTGTTAAATTGACTTATACGTGGCATATAAGTCAATTTAACAGTCAACTAATTTAGTTAGCCTTTTTTGTTTCTCACCTTTTCAAATATTCAACGAGGTCTCCATAGCTTCGGGAGATGGCGGTTGAAGAGGAGATGACTGGGCGGAGTCTAGGTTTTGCATAAAGTTAACGTCAGTTAGTTACAGTTGCCAACACTGTTATTCTAACACATTTTTGGACATCATCAAGTTTTGCTTTAAGCAGCATGCTCCCTGCAGAGAGTATCAGCACATAATTTCTCATAGTTAAAAGTTCATATGCTCATTATTACAATAAACAAAAACAAAAATATATGTATAACAATCTCATGCATTTCAACAGAAGCAGCCCTGCAGCAAGGCCAACTTTTATGAGGTGAATCATGTTCAATTTATTTGAGTATAAGAAAAGGTGTTGTTTCAAGCCACCAAACAGCTGACAAATGATCAGCTATTTTGCAGAAATGGCCAGCAAGGTTTAATTCTACTTATGTTTAATCATGTCATCTTGCTGAAGGTGCCAACCGGCACATGAAATCACTTTACAAATCACGTTTCTCTACCTGGGTCCACTACCAGCAATGTAAGAGGCAAACTGGCTCCTATCTAGACTCAAAACACACGTTCAGATAATTAAAAAGATTAAGTTAATTAGCACTGGTGAGCCACTTAGCATGGTGTCTCCTAATCATCACTGAACACCCGGGAGGTTGTCAGACATCAGAAACAGAACAGAGTTTGTCAATAATTGTTTATGCAATGCATCTTGCTTGTTCTTTTATATGAATTGTATCTTTTTATCTGTCTCTTATCTGCCTTTTATTGGTGTAAAGCACTTTGAGCTGCATGTTGTGTATGAAAGGTACTATACAAATAAAGGTTATTATTAGTGTGCTTGCTTCAGCAAGCAAACTATTGTTATTCTCCTTACTTATTATTAGTGTGCTTGCTTCAGCAAGCAAACTATTGTTATCCATCTTACTTATTAGTGTGCTTGCTTCAGCAAGCAAACTATTTAGTGTGCTTGCTTCAGCAAGCAAACTATTGTTATCCGTCTTACTTATTATTATTTTTCAATATCTTCAACTTCTTTTTATTCTTCCGGACACTTTAATGCGGCTTGAACCGTTTGAGCTATCGATGCGGTTCCAACTCTCAAACGTTCAGCATGTTCGGGAATAGCATGCTATTACTTTTCTAAGCGTTCCGATGTTTAGTTTTTCCGCTATTTACGTTTAAACGGGAATTTTTTCCCAATAGAAATGAATGGTGGAATGTTCAGCTCGCTAGAGTGTGTGATGTCATCCCCACTCTAGCTACTCTTCAGACTGCAGATGCTGTGATTTTTAACGAAATATTCAAATTTCTTAAACTGTCATGACTCCCACAATTTTCACACTATATACACGTTACACTAGGGTTGAGCGGTAATACGGTAATACGGTATCCCGGGGTATTTGAAAATAGCAACGGTGTCCGTTTCATTACCGTCATAAAAAAATTTCTGGCAGAAGAAGAGGAGAGAGATGCCCAACCTGCACCCCCGAAAAAAAAGATAACTTTGGGCAGTCTCTTGCAAAAAAAAGCTGATGCGGCGGGCGCGGCAGGTCCCGTCGGACTCGGCACCATAGAGGAGCGAGCAGAATTAGAGATGAATGCCTATTGTCGCGAGCCTGTGATTCACGGAGACGAAGATCCCCTTCTCTGGTGGAAGTCAAATGGAGCCAGCCGCTTTCCGCTGATGTCGAGGGTGGCCCGAAAGTACTTGTGTGCGTGTGCCACAAGCTCACCATCAGAGCGGGTGTTCAGCACCGCAGGCAAAGTTGTAAGTCCGTTACGTGCCCTGCTCAAGCTGGAAAAAGTAAATACCGTATTTCCTCTAATAGTAGCCTGTAGTCAATTAAAAGCCGGGTCTCCGATAATGGCCGGGGCCGTGGTCGACACAAACAAATAAAGGCCGGCCTCAAATACAGGCCGGGGGAAAAAACTAGGTCAAAACCTAGTACATGGCTGGACCGTGTCCGTCTCCTCTCTCCGCCGCTGCCTCTCCACCGCGCCCACGGCCCGCATTGATCCTCCCGATCCAAGCCCCGGACCCCCGCCGAAATCTCGGCCGGATCACCGGGAACACATCGGTGCCCAGGTTCAGTTAGCTTCAGTTAGCTTCAGCTTACATGCAAACAACGGTGGATACTGGTAAACTCCTGGTGCCTGTTTGTAACTGTAGTTTGTAGTAACGTACAAGTGCCACAAGACGGCTCGGCCGGCGGAAGTCTCTGGAGCATGCCGTCGTCGATTACCGTAATTATCGTAATGCATTGCAGTAACAAAAAAAGTCTACCTAACGTACCGTAACAGAAGCAGATCAGAAAACAAGGAGGCTTCGTACTAAAATAGGAGCAAATATACTTATCAAACAGAGGGAATTAGAAATAAAGATAGATGACATGTTGTTAATTTTGTACATGTTTTGTTGTTATTGTTTCAATATTCTGCTGTAAATATGCAACGTTTTCTATTCCGTTTCTGATGTTGTTCAGAGAATAAAACTGGAACATGTATCACATTTTTGTCGTGTGAAAATCACAGTTGAAGTGCACTGCAGCCACCTTGTGGCGGGAAACGGTATAGCAGCGACTACATAAATTCATCATTTGGAATTGGCGGCTCCCTCCAAGCCATACAATGTGATTTTTAATCAGATGGTAATACCGTATACCGCGGGAAAATTTGGGGAAGGTTTAACGGTGTCAAAAATTGGATACCGCCCAACCCTACGTTACACATCAAACTGTTCAGCTACTCCTTCTGCCACTCACAATGTAAATATCTAAGTCATAGTGTTTAGACTTTTTCAGCTATGATGGTTTGTTCAACACTAGTGCAAAACTGTGTTTTACGGCCCCTATCTAACTTTTAAACAGCTTTGTCATTTCCACATTCTTAAACTGTCACTATTCCCACAATTTTCATACTACATACATATATTTTACAGCAAACTGTTCAGCTACTCCTTCTGTCACTCACAATGTTAATATCTAAGTAATAGCACTTGTAGTTTTTGAGCTGTGATGGCTTGTTCAACACTAGTGCTGTTCAGTTTTTGGCTCCTACACTTCAACATTAGTGCTTTACAGTAATTTTGCCTACTTTAAACAGCTTTTTCTTCTTGCACATTCAGTATTTAAACTGAAGTAGTTTCCACTATCTTCACACTACATACATATATTATATATCACACTGTTCAGCTACTTCTTCTGTCACTGACAATGTAAATATCTAAGTGGTAGCATTTGTAGTTTTTGAGCTATGATGGTTTGTTCAACACTAGTGCTGTTCAGTTTTTGGCTCCTATGAGCAGATTTTTTCTGCTTACACATATTTGAACTATCACAATGTCCACAACTTTAAGACTACATGCATATATTACACATTAAAATGTTCAGCCAGTCCTACTCTTTCTCACAATGTAAATATCTAAGTGCTGGGATTTGTAGTTTTTTAGTTAGGTACGTTTGTTCAGCATTAGTGCTCCAATTCAACTTTTTCACTTCATTTTACTACAATTCAACTTCTTCAACTTTCTTTCAACTGTAATCAACTTACTACTATTTCTAATGCTGCTGCTACTACTGCTACTGCAGCTACTACTACTACTACTACTACTTCTAATACTGCTACTACTGCTACTTCTACTACTACTGCTACTACTACTACCTCTAATACTACTACTACTACTGCTACTGCTAAAACTACTACTGCTAATAGTACTACTACTGCTACTTCTACTACTACTACTACTTCTAATACTACTTCTAATACTGCTACTATTACTACTGCTACTACTTCTAATACTACTACTACTTCTAATACTGCTACTATTACTACTGCTACTACTTCTAATGCTGCTACTATTACTACTGCTACTGCTTCTAATACTACTACTATTACTACTGCTACTACTTCTAATACTACTACTACTTCTAATACTGCTACTATTACTACTGCTACTACTTCTAATACTACTACTACTTCTAATACTGTTACTACTACTGCTACTACTGCTACTAGTATTACTACTACTGTTACTACTACTACTATTTCTAATGCTGCTACTACTACTGCCACTACTACTGCTACTGCAGCTACTACTACTGCTACTACTACTACGTCTAATACTGCTACTACTTCTACTGCTACTACTACTACTTCTACTACTACCACCTCTAATACTACTACTACTACTACTACTGCTACTGCTATCACTACTACTGCTACTACTACTACTACTTCTACTACTTCTCTCCTAATGCAGCTCTCCTAATGCTGCTGTCTGCACTTCTCCACTTTCATACACACGTAGGGGGCCACACACACACACACACACACACACACACACGTATTGGATTTGATGAATAAATAAAAATACATCTGTTTAAATCTATATTTTAAGGTTTAAACTTTATGGCTTTTATTTTGAAGGCTGAAAGCCAAAACCGGAAGTTGTATTCATTGATATTCTGGTGAGCTTAACGCATGTAGCGTCTGTGTGCATCGAGTGGCTTTGACAAGCTGGAAGTCTCCCATTTCCCAGTTCACCTGAACGCACCACGTGTAAAAGCTGCCTGTGACGGTTAGAAAAATATCATTTGTGTTTTGGTAAGAGAAGGTGAAGGCAACGTCGCTTTATCGGCCAACTTAACGGTCATTTTACCGCTATGTTGGTCCAATGTAGACTGAGACATTGTTTCTGTTTTTAAAATGTCATTAGATTTAACATTACTTGCTAACTGAGACAAGCGACAGCTTTCAGACATTAATGTTACGTTGGTAGCGTTGAAGACTGCTTTGAAAACGTCAACTGCCCAGTGTTAACGTTAGCCTGCTTAGCTAGCAAGAGACTGACGTTACTCTTTATGTAACGTTAACATTAATAATGTTAGTTAGCATTGTTGACAAGTTATTTCCAGTCGACAACCAAGGTTGACCACTTCACTAGCTAACCGGGCTAACGTTAATGTGGCTATCTTATCGGTCATAGGTAGAAATTGCATTAGTTTGAAAAAACAGATGTAAAAATAGCGGCCAATTAAAGCTACAACATAGTAACCTGGCCAAAAAAATGTTAGATAAACCGGGTGGTGTTTTTTCATTGTCACTGAGATGATACAGATAAAGATATTTGAGACTAGTTAAACGTAAGAAAAGACTAGCCTGTATTTGTGATCTGACAGCTCTGGGGTGTGTGTAAATGTCTCATTGCTCTTGTATTTGCCCTGTATTTACAGATTGCCCTTGCTGAGACTCCTGCTTTGTGGGTGAGGATGTGTTCATGTGTGTTTTAAAGTAGCTCCAATCAAGTGAACAGAAACATTCGCTACTTTTTACCTTCAACATGAAATACTTGTGGTTACAGTGCAGTACCCAAATATATGCTTCGAATAAATGGGGATTTCATCACCTATAGTCTCACTGCAATAGTTTGTATATTGTAATGTAGTATTTTGATATGTCATGTGTTTTGATGGTGGTTTTTACTATGACAATTGTACTTTTTTTCTGAATTACTTAGGTGTTTTTTGTGACTGCTTAGTGGTAAATTCATGACCTAATCAATAACCTCTTAGCATATGTCTATCACTTTACAAGGGATTTACATTGCCTTGTAAATCCCTTGCAATACCATTTAAAACAGGGCAAAAATCTATGCCTGCATACATGTTTGTATTTCATCCCCTCAATTTTCTTTGCAATGCAGTTGTGGTGGTTATATCTTCCAGCACACTGCTTTCTTATGTGTAAATATTTGAGTGATAGGATTTGTAGTTTTTGAGTTATGAATGTTCATGCTTTACAGTAATTTTGCCTCTTTTCAACAGCTTTGTCTTCTGACAGCTCTGGGGTGTGTCAATGTCTCATTGCTCTTGTATTTACCCTGTATTTACAGATTGCCGTTGCTGAGACTCCTGCTCTGTGTGTGAGTATGCAGTGTGTTCACGTGTGTTTTAAAGTAGTTCCAATCAAGTGAACAGGAACATTCTCTACATTTTACCTTCAACATTAAATACTGCTGGTTACAGTGCAGTACCCAAATATATCCTTAGAATAAATAGGGATTTCAGCACCTATACTCTCACTGCAATAGTTTGTATATTCTAATGTAGTATTTTGATATGTCATTATGTGTTTTGATGGTGGCTTTTACTATGACAATTATACTTTTTCTGAATTGCTTAGGTGTTTTTGTTTTTGTTTGTGACTGCTTAGTGGTAAAGTTAAGTGTTTTTTTCCCCTCCTTTGTTCACAGATTTCATTTCTGGTGATCACATCCTCAAGGTGAGTTAATTTTAGGTTGCCACTCATGTTATGATTCACACATGTGATCTTTGTGCTGCAGGGCAGTTTTGGGTTTATTCTATTGATTTCAGTCTGCCCACTCTCTCACATCCTGCTTTGTGTAGCCTTCCCAAGGTTTCTCCCTTTTTTTTTTTCCTTACTCAGGTTTTGTGGGCATTTTTCCCCATTCACACAGGGGTCAAAGGTCAAACCAGTGCCGCTGTTGATTTAATTTGTTTCATAATGTGGCTGCTAAGAAGCCCTTTGATATTGTAATGGTGAGGAGGAGGGAGAGTATATACTGTATGTCTAACTGTTAATGTTGGACCTTAACACACAACAAGCCACGCTGTATGGATAGTTGTGTCCCTGCTGTGATGTTGCTGTGGCAATTTGCTCTGATCAGCTGCTTTTGTCTAACCCATCTCTCTCTTTCTCACTCTCACAGAGATTGTCGATTTGTCCTGAGCTACCCTCATCAGTAAGTTCACACTTTTTACAGTACCAAAGCAAAGTACCAAAACAAATTCTTAGAAAATAGGGATTTCAGCACCTGTAGTATCACTGCAATAGTTTGTATATTCTAATGTAGTAATAGTATTTTAGAGTGTATAGTGGACAGTACTCAAACACAAGAATCCCAAATATATATATTTTGTCATAACAAAATGTGCAAAAAGTCAAGGGAGTTGACCAAAATCTTTAAGCAACTGCCTTAAAACTTGGACTCTTGAGTGTGTGCAGTGCAAACATTTAAGTGGTATTGCTCATTGAACAAATTTCAATCAATACTCAGCAAATACAACAAGAAAAAACATGTGGCAATTCAGAATTTGTTTTCAGTGATTTTATTGTGTCTTTCTATTAGTCTACAGTCAAAATAAGGTCATTGGAACATTACAAAATATTTTATGAAATTATCCACAGTTTTCCTAATACAATTTTAGAGTAATCTGACAAGCATATAAAGAGCCCATTGTCCACAGTGGATGCTGTAGTTGGTTTGTAAGACTACGCTCACTCCTAATTGTAAACCTTGCCTAATTACTGTAAATAGGCTGTAGGGCTATTAGGGCTGCACGATTATGGCTAAAATGATTATCACGATTATTTTGCTCGATATTGTGATCACGATTATTTATCATGATTATTCATCCATTTTGTTTTATTGCACTTGAGCATTTTAAGTTAACCGAAATGCCTTCACATTCATAATGTATTTTATAAACCTATAAATAAAATAACATTCAAATGTACAAATCTTTGAACCTGTGATTCCGGTGCACCGGGTCCGTTGTTTTTTTTTCCGGGACCATCACCTCTGTAGCCTTAGTTTTTGGGCATTTGTATTCTAAGACACTTATTTTGTAAGAAGTCTATTTGGGTGTTTGTGGGCTTTTATTTTGAAGTTTCCCATAAGGACCCGCGGGAGAATTAGTGTAAATAAGGAAGTAGTACGTTTGCCTGTGTACTGCGTCTCTGGTCGGAGATTAAAAAGGAAATATTTTACCCCGTAACCCGTGCTTCATTGTATACTACACTTGGATCCAAGCTAATGGAAGAGTTTATACGCACTTTGAAAGATCAGCGGCAAACTGGGTCAAAATTCAAGTAATTTGAGTTTTGATTACATTGACTAACTGTTGCAGCCCTACACCAGAGCAAGCTAAACCCAGCGTGAATAATCGCCCGCGGCCACAATCAATTAATTGTGGAAGCCAATATCGACATCGCGATTAATATACGATTAATTGTGCAGCCCTAGTGTCATATAATGACTCTGAGTTAATGGATGTTGACAACTGTGATGGTAGTGATTTAACAATGGAACAAGAGCATGGTTGGCAAATCAAAAAGGAACACAACACCACTTGCCACCTGTAGGAGAAAATGATGCACAGCATGAACAAACTAGTACATCAGATTCCCAAAGTGATGTGATGGAGGTTGATAATGATAACGTACTTGAGCAGAACACAGATGCAACACTTAGAAATGAAAGTGATGGACAAAATGAGCAGTCACCTAACTCAGAGGAGGAGAAAGATGATCTGGTCTTGCCCTTGACACTTGCCTGCAACCAACTGATATTGGACAGGATATTCTATCATATGGTGAAGGAATATTCAGTATCGCCCCTGCCGAAGGAAAAAGGCCAGTCAGCTTTTTTAAAACACCAAAACTAGAAGCAATGGCTTTCCCTGTTCAGTTCCCTACTGGAAATAACACACTCGATGAGGTCAGACAGATAAAAATATCTCCAAGCATGTACTTCAATGCAAGGCTGTTTTCTGTGGATACTCGTTTTGCGAGAGAACAAACCTACCTCTTCTTTGCACAGTTTGTCACAGAGATACACATGGTCACATCTAGTATGTCAATACAGTTAAGAAAAGGGAAAGCTAAAACCAAAGATGGCCGCAAAATATCTAACAGCCTATTGCGGGATAAGCGTGAGATTGAGAAACTGGTACACAATAAGGATGCAACAAGATTCATGCAGCCTCTGAGAGGGACTCCAGCATACTGGGACAAAACGCTAAAAGATCTGCTCGCCATGATCAGACAGTTGGGGAAGCCTACTTTCTTCTGTACATTCAGTGCTGCAGAGATGAGACGGCCAGAGGTTATAACAGCAATAAAAGCACAACAAGGTGAACAGGTGGAATTTTCAGAGCTTGACTGGACTACAAAATGTGACATACTACGAAGCAACCCTGTCACAGTCATGCGCATGTTTGAGAAACGTGTCGATGCGTTAATGAGAGATCTGCTCATGTCAGAGGCACAGCCCATTGGTGAGGTACTCTGATGCAACCGTGTGTGCCTTTGTCGATCGCTACATAACATGCCAGCTGCCAGATACAATCAAAGACCCTGAGCTGTACAGCATAGTTACGGAGGTTCAGACGCACAGCAGAAATCATTCCACTTCATGCAGGAAAGGCTCTAAACTCTGCCGTTTTGGTTTTCCAAAGCCACCTATGCCACAGACAAAGATAACTCGCCCAAGGTCAGCAAACATGGATGAAGCAGACACCTCAGTTCCAAAAGAGTCAAACAACAATGATTCAGACACACAGGCAGCCAAATTGAAACTCAAACCAGTGTTGGATCTGCTCAACGACCCTAACGTCTCTTTCGACAGTCTATCAGAGCTGTTAGCCCAATGTAATTTGAGCTTGGAGGAATACAAGCAATGCGCTGAGGCAATGACCAAGTCGAGTGTGATTATCATGAAGCGAGATCCAAAAGACTGTTGGGTGAATGGATACAACGCAGATCTACTGAGAGCCTGGAATGCCAACATGGATATCCAGTACATTCTCGACCACTACAGATGCGTTATGTACATGTTGTCGTACATATCCAAACCCGAACACGACATGAGTGAATATCTAAAGGCAATAATCCAAGATGTCAGGCAAACAGATGTAACTCAGCAGGAGGAAATGAAGCAAATTATGCAGGCTTACTCTAAACATAGACAAGTTAGCGCTCAAGAGTCTGTGGCCCGAACGTGCAGCCTGCCACTGAAAAAAAGCTCCCGCAACGTTGTGTTTATACAGACAGATGACAATGCCCTGAAAATGAGTCTTCCCATGAGTGCACTGGAGAACAAGACACCAGAGTCACTGGATGTGTGGATGACAGGATTACCAGAGAAATACAGGGCAAGACCAGAAACACCTGAATTTGAAACTATGTGTCTGGCAGACTTTGCTTCAGGTTGTAGAGTTGTCTATGGCAGGCAAAAGAATGGGAAGAATGTTGTGCCTCTACTCAATGACGCGGGACACATTCAAAAACCAACAGTAGGGAAACCTGCACTTATCAGATATGTCCGCTTTTCCCAGGAAAGAGATCCAGAGAAACACTATGGCAGGCTACTCAAATTGTATCTCCCTAACAGCTCTGACTCACAGCTGAAAACCAAGAGATTCCCAACATATGAAGCATTTTACAAAAGTGCCTATGTGAAACTTCCAGGAACTGAGTACATCCACTCTGTGTACGAAATTGTGAATGAAAACAGAGCACAATATGAGCAACATGAAGAAGAGGTAGAGAGAGCCGTTAAGGAGTTTGAACAGAATGGCCCTTTTGAGGATGCATGGTCCACTTTTGCACCTGAAATTGATCTAGTTCGGTTGGAATGTATTGCAGAACAAGAGCAAGTACACCCTGATGAACAAAATGAACAAGATGATATTCCAGACTACAGCACTCGCTCAGATGAAAGAGGAGGAACAGTACCAACAGTGGAAGGCCCCAAAATAAACAATAAAGTCATCCACTCGATGTATCAAAACCTGAACCAGACACAGGCCTCTATATTTTACACAGTCCGTGATTGGTGCACAAAGCGCGTGTGGGGCCAAAATCCTGACCAGTTCTTCTATTTCATCACTGGAGGCGCCGGCTGTGGCAGGTCACATCTCATCAAATGCATCTATGCTGAGGCCACTAAGATACTGTGTGAACTCCCCCGACTCTGTGAAGAAACAGACATATCGATGCCCACAGTGTTACTGACTGCATTCACTGGTACCGCAGCATTCAACATATCAGGAAAAACACTGTATTCCACTCTCAAACTGCCGAGAAGTTTAAAGCCACCTTATCAAGGACTTGGAAATGCACTAGATGAAGTCAGGTCTACACTGTCAAATGCAGAGATAATTATCATTGATGAAGTGTCAATGGTTTCGAAACATCTGTTTGCCTATGTCAACTGGAGATTGCAGCAGATCAAAGGCAGCAAAAAACCTTTTGGAGGCATGTCAGTTATTGCGGTTGGAGACTTTCATCAGCTGCCCCCACTTGGAAAAGCAAAAGCCCTCTGCGTGTTTGAGGATCATGTGATCGACTTCTGGCAAGAGCATTTTCAAATGATCACGCTGACAGAGATCATGCAACAGAAAGAGGATGTTGCTTTTGCCCAACTGCTGAACAGAATCCGGGTGAAACAAAAGACAGAGCCCCTATCTGAGGATGACAAAGCTTTGCTCTCACAAGCTGTGACTGACCCGGCAAACTGCCCCAATGATGTGATACACATATTTGCAACCAACAAAGAGGTGGATGAACACAATGCTGCAACAATATCCGCTCTTCACAGCAATATCATTAATATAGATGCAGATGACTACAAAAAAGATCCACGGACAGGAAAGGAGATCTGCCTGACATGATACAAGCTGCCGAGGGTGCCCATGTAATGCTCATCAGAAATATAGATGTGGAAGACGGCCTGGTGAACGGTTCGTTTGGCAAGATTTCCAGAATTGTGACTCAGACTCTAAATGGTGTGAGCAGAGTACAAATGCTTGGCCTGGAGCTTGACAGTTCAAGTGCAGGACAGAAACACTGCAACAAGGTACCTGGTGGACCTGATAACCTGGTGTACATTGAGAGAATAGAGGAAAACCTGAGCAGAAAAGGAGTGGTTCGCAGGCAATTCCCAATGAAGTTAGCGTTTGCGTGCACAACGCACAAAGTTCAAGGCATGACAACACAGTCTGCAGTAGTTTCACTGAAACATGTATTTGAACCAGGCATGGCATATGTTGCACTGAGCAGAACAACTTCCCTCCGTGGACTGCATGTCACTCATTTGGATGAAAAGAAAATATACACAGATCCTGAAATCACAGCCTCTCTGCAGAGCATGAGAAAAGCATCACTTGACCACATGATGCCACTATTGCAAATTGCACGAGCATCAAATCAAACACCTACTCTAAAAATCATTCATCACAACACAGAGGGATTACAGCGTCACATTCAGGATATCAAAAGTCATCATGAGTTGAGACTTGCAGATATTTTGTGTTTTACGGAAACTTGGCTTTCAGGCTCTTCTGTTGATGAAAGTCTCCAACTGGAAGGCTACAACATGTTCAAACGCAACAGACACGCCTCGTACACAAACTCTTCTCAGATTTCTGACAAAAACGATGGAGGAGTTGTTGTCTATGTGAAAAGCCACTGTGAAGCTCAGGCCATACAGTATATGCACAATGTGACTGACCTGGAGTATGTTGTCGTCAAAATTGAGGCCCCAGTGAGTGCACTGATCGCTGTAGTCTACAGACCTCCAAAGTACAGCCTGCTGCAATTCCTGTCTAACCTGCGCAGCCTACTGGATTGTTTGGACATCATACATCACCACCCGATCATTGTCTGTGGAGACTTCAATGAGGATCTGTTATCAAAAGAAAGGAAGCCCATCTTTGAGCTGTTTCAGTTGAGAGGATACACACAACTCATCAACACTGCCACCACTGAGAAGCAGACCCTGCTGGATCACATTTTCATTTCCAGACCAGAGCAATGCCTGCAGTCAGGTGTTCTGCAAACGTATTACAGCTATCATGATCCAACCTTCTGCGTTTTGTCTTCAAACATGACATGATTGGAGCGTAATATCACACATGTTGCATTAATGGTTACATTGTTGTTGTTGAACTTATAATAGCAGACCTTGCATTTGGAAACTTTGTATTTGATAACTTAATTATTGGAGCGTAATGTTACATATCTTGTATTAATGGTTACATTATTGTTGTTGAACTTATGATAGCAGACTTTGCATCTGGTAATCAAGTATATGATAATCTAATTTTTGGAGCCTAATTTCACAAGTCCTATATTAATTGGTCAACTTAATCAACCTATCAACTAATTTGGAAAAAAAATGTGGGTGGAAGGAAGACACAGCTCTTCAGTTGTGTCTTCCTTACTTCACCCCACACACCAATGCCCCACCCATTAATCAACCTATCAACTCATTTGGAAAATTTAAACCTCCACCTCTGGCCACTTGCCCGAGGATATTATTGATGCTGGCCCCTCCCCTCCTCCAGCCCTTGTGTGCTGTGAGGTGCTGGATCAGCTGACCTTCCCATCAATGGTGGACTCCAGCACAGTACTAAGCTCTTCCTCACAGTCCATAAGGTATTGGACTTTTAAATATTACATTTAATACATTCAGTGTTTCCCACAGAATTCGAATGTACTTGTGGTGGTAGGTGGGTTGGCAATGGGGGGGGGGGGGGCTTTTTATTCTTGTATTCTCTTATATTGTCAATATATAGGCTAATATCAATGAAGGATCCCACTACCTGGATGGCTGAAAAATTATCTAATATATTCCATTTTAAATAGTTCCATTTGTCAAACAAATAACTAACCTGTATATATCTAAAGTACTTTGTGTCAAAGATAACATAACTTAAAAATATAAACAGTGCTACACTGTTCTGTCTGTTGCTTGCTTTTGTCTACAAGGTGAAGAATAGAAATGAGACTCCTTTTACAGAGAAATCTGCTGTTCTGCCCCTCTGCCCTGCTACATCTCTCTGTGCTGTCAGTCTCACCTGTATCTTTACATCGTTACATTACAGCCTTTGACATTATTATCTGCTCTGTTTTACTGCTCAGCTCCTCTGGTCCAGACTGTCCTGCTCCTCCTCAGGACGAGTCCTTTTCCTTCTTTGAAAATATTTTTCAATATTAATCTGGATTGAGGGAGCAAACATTCAGAGTCAGAGTTAAAAAGTTAATATTAACGTTATCAGTCCACTCAGTGGATACTGACTAGCAGCTAGGCTATACAGCGTGCTAATCTCGGAAACTCAGCTGGATTCCGAGTAACGTTAACTGTTAGTTCTTCTTTTCGGGAATTCAGTCGGCCGTCTTCTTGGCATGGAAAAAAATATCCCTCACGCGTGTGCAGTGGGAGGCAAACAGACGGGTCCGGTGAGAGAGCGAGTGAGCGAGAGAGAGAGAGAGAGAAAGAGAGAGAGTGAGAGAGAAGAGGTCGCATGGAGCAATTAGGGGCTGAGCGAATCAATGCGCTACACGCAGTTTTACGATTATATAGTTTCATATAAAGTTTTCTGTGTGTGGGAAACCCTGGAGGGGTAGAGCGAGGGGAGATTGCCCACTAGTTAATTGATCGCGGATGGCGTCGTTCTCTCGGACGGATAAAAAAATAAAAATAAAAAATGCTAAAATGGGTCGCCAAATATACTTTGGCGGCCGTGAATATACCTGGGCGGCCCGCCCAAGTAAAGTCTATGTGTGGGAAACACTGACATTGTTGTTGTTGACTGTTTGCACTAATCATATTGTTTCACTAACCAATACTACTTTACATACTACATACATACACACATACTTCTTTTTACACATTATTGTTACTCTACACTGTATTACAACTTCCTGTTTTTCTTTTCAGAACTACTGCCAACCTCCTCTCTCCACATCACCTTCTGGACACCCAGCGCTACACGGAGCGGTAGAAGGCAACTAGTAATACAGGAGAAGAGACACAGCTTTGAGGATCATAATTTTAGATAAAGAGGCTGTTGTTAAGGAGGCCATACACATCAAACTGGAACGACCTTCACTAAACAGAGGGGAGGAGTGCAACATCACCGCTACATACAACGCTGTCATAACATCTGGAGGACCATAGTGCCAATGCCAAGTTTTAACATCTTTCCAGCAGTTTCAGACTTATTCACACCTCCACTCATGCGACTCAAAAGACTCTCATGTTCATGGTGTGAATCACCCACACAGGTTAAATGCCAGGGAATTCTCCACCATTCAGTACAGCTGGAGAAGCCTCTCGGATGAGTGGTGAAACACCTTCCACTCTTCCAGTGGATTTTGTTATTTATTTTGTTTATTTTTATTTTTTGACATCTTACTTCCTTAATTTAATGTGTTTTGTGTTGAAACAATTATTGTTTTTGCTCTTATTATGTGGCAAGGCCTACATCTACTTAAAAACCTTTAACCATTTCCGCTTCTAATAGTACTTCTACTACTGCTTCTACTGCCCCCTAGCACTAGTACTACAACACTACTACAGTAGTGCAACTACTAATTCAACTACTTCCACTGCTTGAACTCCTGCAACTACTACATTTTCTGAATATTTTGACTTTTATTAGTAAAAGTTCTTTTCAAAAAATCAATAATTGTGTACATAAAGTGCCTTGATTTTCAGAATTGTATCTTCAATTTTGAATTCATGAAAACTATTTGTGTTCTGCCCTTATTGTCACACAAAGCTCTCATTCAGGAGCAGACAGGAAAAATGTTGAAGCCAGCTGTAGGTCATTCCTTCCTTCCCTTTTTCCCTCTTCCTTCTGGAATGAAGGAAAGAAACAAAGAGGGAAGAAAAGAACATAGCTTTTCTTCCTTGTTTCTTTCCTTCATTCCAGAGTTTGATTTTGGTTTTGTTTGGTCTCTGCTTTTTTTGTTTTTTTGTTTTGATGTTTAACTGTGTCCCTGAATTGATGGGGGGCCCACAAGCAGGCTTTGAGGCCTGATTGGTTGCCCCATCACCCTTATGATTTTGGTTTTGTTTATGTATTTTTATTTTGATGTTTAATTGTTTCCCTGATTTGATGGGGGGCCTACAGGCAGGTGGAAACACTGTAAGGCCTGATAGGTTACCCCATCGCCCTTATAGTTGTTGTTTTTTTTAGATTGTTTTATATTCTCATCTCATGTATATAGTCTAATATGTATTGTCAATACTGAGACCAATTTATTGTAAATGTACATATATTTGATCAAATATATACCATTATACAGTATATTTTAATATGTATTTTATCAGATTTTAGAGCATTATCAATACCAGATTTATGATTCATCAGGAATCTGAAGACACATTTAATGTTTGTCTAGCAGTCTATGTTCTAATGTAATACCCATGATTTCTCTTTTATTCCTGTATAAATTGAGAAATACATTATTTTGAAATACAGCATGACTTCCATTTCCGTATATACATGTCAGTTCAGGTTGACAATTTGAAACATTCTGTATGTTACATTATATTGACAACACCTAAACTATTTTAGGTAAAGAGCTTGATGTACACTTAATAAGATCCATTATTATAACTTCTAGTACTGTACTACTACTGCAGCTACTTCTACTGCTACTACTACTACTACTGCAGCTACTTCTACTGCTACTACTACTGCAGCTACTACTACTGCTACTACTTCTAATACTGCTACTACTGCTACTACTACCACTACTTCTACTGCTACTACTTCTAATACTGCTACTACTGCTAGTACTACCACTACTTCTACTGCTACTACTACTACTTATACTGCTACCACTACTACTTCTAATACTGCTACTACTACTACTGCTACTACTACTACTTCTACTGCTACCACTACTACTTCTAATACTGCTACTACTATTACTGCTACTACTACTGCTACCACTACTACTTCTAATACTGCTACTACTACTGCTACTACTACTGCTACTACTACTACTACTACTGCAGCTACTTCTACTGCTACTACGACTACTACTGCAGCTACTACTACTGCTACTACTTCTAATACTGCTACTACTACTACTGCTACTACTACTACTTCTACTACTACTGCTACTACTACTACCTCTAATACTACTACTACTACTGCTACTGCTATCACTACTACTGCTAATAGTACTACTACTGCTACTTCTACTACTATTACTACTTCTTATACTACTACTATTACTACTGCTACTACTTCTAATACTACTACTACTTCTAATACTGCTACTATTACTACTGCTACTACTTCTAATGCTGCTACTATTACTACTGCTACTACTTCTAACACTACTGCTATTACTACTGCTACTTCTAATACTGCTACTATTACTACTGCTACTACTTCTAATACTACTACTACTTCTAATACTGTTACTACTACTGCTATTTCTAATACTACTACTACTAATACTGCTACTATTACTACTGCTACTACTTCTAATACTACTACTACTTCTAATACTGCTACTATTACTACTGCTACTACTTCTAATACTACTACTGCTTCTAATACTGCTACTATTACTAATGCTACTACTTCTAATACTACTACTACTAATACTGCTACTGTTACTACTGCTACTACTTCTAATACTACTACTAAACTACTTCTAATACTGCTACTATTACTACTGCTACTACTTCTAATACTACTACTACTGCTACTATTACTACTGCTACTACTTCTATTACTACTACTATTACTACTGCTACTAGTTCTAATACTACTACTACTTCTAATACTGCTACTATTACTACTGCTACGACTTCTAATACTGTTACTACTACTGCTACTACTGCTACTGCTACTAGTATTACTACTACTGTTACTACTACTACTATTTCTAATGCTGCTACTACTACTGCCACTACTACTGCTACTGCAGCTACTACTACTGCTACTACTACTACTTCTAATACTGCTACTACTTCTACTGCTACTACTACTACTTCTACTACTACTGCTACTACTACCTCTAATACTACTACTACTACTACTACTACTGTTACTACTGCTAATAGTACTACTACTGCTACTTCTACTACTACTACTACTTCTAATACTACTACTTCTAACACTGCTACTACTACAACTATTACTTCAGCTAAGTACTGCTTCAAACACCAGATCGAAATACTCAAAATGTACAAACATTTAAACTCTTGGTAATGAAATTCAACTGTCTTCAGCCCTCTCTTGTTGAAGCAAGCACACAAATTTTCTTCAGAAAATGTAACCTTTTCTAGTGTTATTCTTCTTACTTATTATTATTCAACAACTTCTTTTTATTCTTCCAGACACTTTTTTAAACTTTAATGCGGCTTGAACCGTTTGAGCTATCGATGCGGTTCCAACTCTCAAACGTTCAGCATGTTCGGGAATAGCGTGCTTCTATTTTTATAAGCATTCCGATGTTTACTTTTTCCGCTATTTACATTTAAACGGGAATTTTTTCCCCAATAGAAATGAATTGCGGAATGTTCAGCTCACTAGAGTGCATGATGTCATCCCCACTCTAGCCGCTCTTCAGACTTCAGATGTTGTGATTTTGTACTAAATATTCAAATTTCTTAAACTGTTGTTATTCCCACAACTTTCACACTATATACACGTTACACATCAAACTGTTCAGCTACTCCTTCTGCCACTCACAATGTAAATATCAAAGTCATAGTTCAGCTTTTTCAGCTATGATTGTTTGTTCAACACTAGTGCAAAACTGTGTTTTACAGCCCCTTTCTATCTTTTAAACAGCTTTGTCATTTCCACATTCTCAAATTGTCACTATTCCCACAATTTTCATACTACATACATATATTTTACAGCAAACTGTTCAGCTACTCCTTCTGCCACTCACAATGTAAATATCTAAGTAATAGCATTTGTAGTTTTTGAGCTGTGATGGTTTGTTCAACACTAGTGCTTTACAGTAATTTTGCCTACTTTAAACAGCTTTTTCTTTCTGCATATGCAGTATTTAAACTGTAGTAGTTCCCACAAGTTTCACACTACATACATATATTATATATCAAACTGTTCAGCTATTTCTTCTCTCTCACACAATATAAATATCTAAGTGATGGGATTTGTAGTTTTTGAGCTATGATGGTTTGTTCAACACTAGTGCTGTTCAGTTTTTGGCTCCTATGAGCAGATTTTTTCTGCTTACACATATTTGAACTATCACAATGTCCACAACTTTAAGACTACATGCATATATTACACATTAAAATGTTCAGCCAGTCCTACTCTTTTTCACAATGTAAATATCTAAGTGCTGGGATTTGTAGTTTTTTAGTTAGGTACGTTTGTTCAACATTAGTGCTCCAATTCAACTTTTTCCACTTCATTTTACTACAGTTCAACTTCTTCAACTTTCTTTCAACTGTAATAATTCCCACAAATTTGAACAGTTCATTCACATATTACACATCAAACTGTTCAGCTGTTCCTGCTTTAACTTATGTGTAAATATCTAAGTGATAGCATTTGTAGTTTTTGAGTTAGGGACGTTTGTTCAACACTAGTGCTTTACAGTCATTTTGCCTACTTTAAATAGCTTTTTCTTCTTGCATATTCAGTATTTGAACTGTAGTAGTTTCCACTATTTTCACACTACATACATATATTATATATATAACTGTTCAGCTACTTCTTCTGTCACTGACAATGTAAATATCTAAGTGGTAGCATTTGTAGCTTTTGAGCTATGATGGTTTGTTCAACATTAGTTATTATTAGCTGTACTGTTTTTGGCTCTTATGAACAGATTTTTCCTGTTTACACATATTTGAACTGTCACAGTTTCCAGAATTTTAGCACTATGTGCATATATTACACATTAAAATGTTCAGCCAGTTCTGCTCTTTCTCACAATCTAAATGGTGGGATTTGTAGTTTTTGAATTATGAACGTTTGAGCTCCACTTGCGCCTCTGCTGCTCTCCTAATGCAGCTTTCCTAATGCTGCTGGCACTTCTCCATTTTCATACACACGTGTCTCTCTCTCTCTCTGTTAATACTGCTACTACTGCTACTTCTACTTCTAATACTACTACTACTGCTTCTAATACTGCTACTATTACTACTGCTACTACTTCTAATACTACTACTACTAATACTGCTACTATTACTACTGCTACTACTTCTAATACTACTACTAGCCTACTTCTAATACTGCTAATATTACTACTGCTACTACTTCTAATACTACTACTACTAATACTGCTACTATTACTACTGCTACTACTTCTAATACTACTACTAGCCTACTTCTAATACTGCTACTACTTCTAATGCTGCTACTATTACTACTGCTACTACTTCTAATACTACTACTATTACTACTGCTACTACTTCTAATACTACTACTACTTCTAATACTGCTACTATTACAACTGCTACTACTTCTAATACTAGGTTACTACTAGGTTACTACTAGCCTACTTCTAATACTGCTACTACTTCGAATGCTGCTACTATTACTACTGCTACTACTTCTAATACTACTACTACTTCTAATACTGCTACTATTACAACTGCTACTACTTCTAACACTACTACTACTTCTAATACTGTTACTACTACTGCTACTAGCACTACTACTACTGTTACTACTACTACTATTTCTAATGCTGCTACTACTACTGCCACTACTACTGCTACTGCAGCTACTACTACTGCTACTACCACTACTTCTAATACTGCTACTACTTCTACTGCTACTACTTCTACTACTACTGCTACTACCTCTACTACTACTACTACTGCTACTGCTATCACTACTACTGCTAATAGTACTACTACTGCTACTTCTACTACTACTAGTAGTTCTAATACTGCTACTTCTAACACTGCTACTACTACAACTTTTACTTCAGCAAAGTACTGCTTCAAACACCAGATCGAAATACTCAAAATGTA